>NW_010274009.1:0-20784 GCF_000690775.1 Eurypyga helias
CCCCCCCACCCCGTCCCAAGCACTGTGTGGGTCTGAACCACAGTCTTGTTGGGGACTCTGCCCTGTGGTACCATCACTGCTGAGCACGTTTGCTGCTCTGAGAAGAGCTGCTGGCCCTCTTCAATATGCCCTGCTGTTGGCTAGTTGCTGTGCACACTGCTGTGTCTGGCTGTGCTGCTGGCACTGAGCTCTAGGTCAGACCCTTTCATAACGCGAGGGTTCAACTGGCCTGAAATTTAGCTTTTAATGTTTTCTACATTTTATATAGGTATTATCGTTTGAAGAACCACGTGCAGATAATCTTAAGAGGAACTGAGTGGCTGTTCAGGTTTACCTGTAGAATTGTTATACTCCGGGGAACTAGGGAACTATCCTAATCTGTATTTCAATTCCTCCTTGTTTCTAGATTTATGGATTAGTTTATTAAACATTTGGAAATTGATACAAGTATTAAGTACTTTGGTCAGTCACACAAAAGCATCCTTAGTTTGCTAAATGTTAAGAAAGTTTGGTAATGGAAACTCTTAGTCTTTCCCAGCCTTTTACTTAAAAAAAAAAAGTCAGTTTAAAAAAAAAAAATCATTAGTTTTCAGAAATACCTCTAGGTCTTAGCCTGGATTTTTAAGACAATTTTTTCCAAATTTTTATGTAATGTAACTTCATCATAGGGTAAGAGAAGGGTTTGTTGATCTGAATTATGGATAAAAACTTTTAAGAGAAGCCTACAACTCAAAGATCATGCTTTGAAATGAGAGGAACATTGATAAACTTCTAATTTACATTGCTGCATGTTGCTAAGGAAAATAAGGATTTTCCAATAAACATTGTTCTATAATGTCATTGTCCCATTTGAAAATGCTTCTGCTGTATGAACTACAATGGAGGAGATGTACTGATTACTTGCCTCCAGGTAAGGTAGCACTGATAATATAACTGCTACAATTTATTGTGTCAAAAGGAATAATATAGGTTCTTTCATATATCTTCCACAACTTAAAAATTATTTTCTTTTGGGAACACATGCAGTTAATGCAACCTTAGTCTACTGCAGTTTAACCTTCAGCAAATATGTACAGAAAGGATAATTCTATGAGAAAACATTCCCTTGTGATCTTACATGATCTGTTTTACTTCCAGAAATCTAATTTATTACAATAATAGCAGCTCTGGTTTATATCCAGCTGTTAATTTGCATGGGAACTGGATAGGAATGACTAAGTAAGAGTAGCAGTCCTTTAGCAAGGATGGGACCAATTTAAAAAATGATCAGTGTTAGTTCCCACACACAGGAAGAGATTATTAGGATGTTAAACGCAGCCTCTTGCTGTTATCAGAAACATGTGTGTAATCCCATGCAACATGGTCTCCCTTAGGTGGTGGGGCTCTACTTGAACTGCCAGTTATAAAGCAGTTTTTTCCTTTTTGCTGTAATAAGCAGAAATAGTGAATTCTTTGGCTATCTACTGTGGTGTGCTGTGTCCAGTAGAGCTGTACTCCATATGTTCAAAGGACCTCAGAATAGGTTTTTTTCTCTTGCAGTTTTTAAGAACATGTGTGCATGAAGAATAATAAGTAATTTAAACAGGTTAGCTATTAATTTAATTCTCTTAATCTGTATCTATGGTCCTTGCAAATGACTTGAAAAATGGCCAGTAAGGATTGTCTTTGGGCTCATTGTCTGGGTTTTAACCAATTTTTCCAAGATGCTTCAACAATGAAGTTTCAAATAGAAAATGCATTGGGTAAGCACCCAAAAAATATCGTTCTAATTCATTGTAAAGTAGCATGTTGATATACATTTGACAGATTTTAGAAATATTTAATAATTTAATCTCCATTTTATCAATGCTGTAACTCTGAGCCAGGATAAAACACTGTAGCAGAATGTGCTGAATAAAGTGGTCTTTAAGCTTTCTGCTTCTGTAGTGTTGAAGGTATGAACAGTCCTTTCTTCTGGAATCAAACACCGCTTTGATAGTGGCAAGCTCACTATGTGATGACCAGGAACAGTGTGCTTGTGTACAGTGTAAGAAAGTTTCGCTCGGGGGGGTGGGGAGTCTTAACTACAACATCAAAAAGGGACTCTTCTAATTAGAGAAGTTGTAGTTTGGAGCCTTACTGTATTGCACTGAATGCTTAAGAGCTAAAGAAATCAAGAAAGAAAAGACAATGTTAGTATTCATTAAAAAACATGATCCTTACGGAATGTTGATATGGGCCATATCTTTGGAGGCTTATGCCTGTGCTGTCTCTGGTTTTGGCACTCCAGAACCTCGTTGTCCTTGGACTGGCTATTGTGACTCTGTCCTGTTTACTTTCTATATCCAGGCATGTGCTATCCAGATGTCTCAAGGAGCTGCTTAGTTTGCTCTAGATTACAGCCTGGATGGCAGCTAAGCGTTATCCAGAATGAACAGTTGAACAACCAGGGTGCTGCTGTATACCAGAAACTTATTTGGTTTGCCAGAGAAGGCCTGTATCTCCTCTCAAAACAATCAGAAGTACTGAGCGTTCTTGGGCTAGACAGCCGGGGCTTACTTGGACAGTAATCTGATCTGGTGTTACAATTAAACATGCTGGGATTGGAACAATCTCAATGTGTTAAAGTAAGGAAGCTTTTGGTCTCACCTATGTGAGTTTGCTCCATGTTTAGCACATACTGTAGTAGTTTCAGAGTGGTTTGAACCAGTTGATGGCATCAGCTGCTATATAATGCTGCTTATTTTTTTGAGTGGAAAGAAGTATGGTAATGGTGCTTTATCTAAAGACGCTATTAACCTCAAAGCAAGTGAGACTGAAATCCAGAGCCTGAAGTACAGTGCGTACTTTGGACATGTGTCAGTGGTATGTGTCGTGGTTCAGAGTAACGAGCTTCTCAAAGTTGATGTAGTGTTGCTAGATAATATTTTTTTCAAACCTTGAGTGTACAATTTGACTTTTGTGTTCAACTCATTTGTGTAAATACTGCCCGTAGCCCCTTGAGTTCATTGGTTTAAGTTGTCGTGTGTGTGACAAAACTGAAGGTATGTGCCCTAAAGGCTGCTTTTATGGTTTTGGCACATAAAAGCGAATTTGAAATTGCCCTTTGTTCTTTTATACCTTCAAGTCACTTCCTACCTTTGAAATATTTTTGTAGCTTAGGCTCTTCAAAACCCAACATTGCATTCCAAACTTGAAAGAAATGAGAACTCTCAGTTTATAATTTCTGACGCTGCTGGGTGCAGGCAGTGATCTAGAAAATTAAATCAACACTAGGAAGTTTTCTGGAAGCTTAAATAGAATCTGCAAGCTTGAGACATATTTCCTAATCCTATCAGAGTAACCCCATTTTTTACAAATTGAAACATGGGGCATTAACAGCTTTTTACACCTTTGTACATATTAAAGTCTTTTGTTCCTAGTGCAGCAGTCTAATGAACATTCAGTTTCACGCAGTGAAATTGCTGACCCCTGAAGGTGTGTGGGGAGGGAGGACAGGGACAGAACTGGGTAGCTTAGTGGGAAGGCTGGAGTAGGACTGCACAAAATCTGTATGGACAAATTAGTCTTTGTATACATGGTCAGAAGCTTAATCAGTGTGACCCAACTCTGGTGTTCTGGATTTTTACTGTTTTGTCTAACATTAGACAAAGAAAATAGTATGTTGCATACAATTTGTGCTACCTCAGAGTTGTAAAACTGATTTGTCTATGTACATGTTGTCAAGAAATGTAACAATGCTTTTGTAAGCTTCTAATTTCAAATAATGTTAATCCCCAAATGAACACTGTTCTTTGTTTTTAGACAGTATTAATCTCTTGTACATGTGGTATAATAACATACGTTAATAATAAATGTATATCATAGAATCATAGAATGGTTTGGGTTGGAAGGGACCTTAAAGATCACCTAGTTCCAAGCCCCCTGCCATGGGCAGGGACACCTTCCACTAGACCAGGTTGCTCAAAGCCTCATCCAGCCTGGCCTTGAACACTTCCAGGGATGGGGCATCCACAGCTTCTCTGGGCAACCTGTTCCAGTGCCTCACCACCCTCTCCAGGAAGAACTTATTCCTGATATCCAATTTAAAGCTCCCCACTTTCAATTGGAACCCATTACCCCTTGTCCTGTCACTACAGGCCCTTGTAAAAAGTCCCTCCCCAGCTTCCTTGTAGCCCCTTCAGGTACTGGAAGGTGCAATAAGGTCTCCCCGGACCCTTCTCTTCCCCAGGCTGAACAAGCCCAACTCTCTCAGCCTGTCCCCATAGCAGAGGTGCTCCAGCCCTCTGATCATCTTTGTGGCCTCCTCTGGACTCGCTCCAACTGGTCTATATCCTTCTGATGTTGAGGGTCCCACAGCTGGATGCAGCACTCCAGGTGGGGTCTCACAAGAGCAGAGTAGAAGGGGAGAATCACCTCCCTTGACCTGCTGGCCACACTTCTGATACAGCCCAGGATACCTGTATATGATACAGGTTGTGTCTCTACACCAAAGTCTGTGACAAAACAACTGTATACTATATTTTAGCTGAACATGTATTATTTCAGCAATTGGTCAATTATTTTAAAAATCTGTGTTTACTAAGGATAATTGGATTGTGAAAATACAGGTAGGTCCAGGCAGATACCTACAAACTACTCTGGTGCTTGTCCTTTGGGATACAGTCATGGCTGCCTCTGAGCAAATAAGATTTCATTCCTGTTTTGTGAGGCATCCCCCCTACCAGTCTTCTAGGTCCATATTTTCCTAATCAGGGTAGGTGACTGTGATGCTATAAACAGTAAATTTCAAAGCCAGGTGAAAAACTGTATGATGTCTTTAAGACTGCCTACAGCTGGACCTACGTGATTGTTCTGGAGTTTCAAACAAAAAGGATATAGATTCTTAATATGAGAGCATTTCTGTGGGTTTCAAATGAATTATCAGAATGAAAAGGGTACAGACTTAATTTTAAGATTAAAATTTGCTGCAAGTTTTACGTTGCCTTCTGAAAGTGATAAATCTCAGTATTTCCCACAGCTTTTTGTTTATAAGCAGTGTGGGTTCTGTGGAAACTTAGAGTGCTAGTCCTTTGGAACAGGGATTGTGCCTGAGATTGCTGGTCAGTGTTTAGTGTCCAGAAGATGTTGGTATTACAAACAGTATTCTTAAAATGGAAAGGTTTTAATTGTTTTTATCAAGACCTTGCTTGAAAAACAAGGTTAGAGCTCTGCTTTTCCTGAGCCCTTGCAGAGCTCTGTAGAGTGCTGTATGAACTGCTCTGTAATTCTTCTTCAACATACTTGTTCTCTTCCAGAAAAACAGAAATAACTTTCACAGAAATAACTACTGTGAGCAAGATACTACAGCTTGTTCATAATGGCTTAAAACCTGGTCACTGGTTTCCTTTTGTGTTAAACTAAAATGTGAAATAGAGGAGGCTCGGTGGCCTTTGACATATGATTAAGAGTGGTGGTGATATTTAGCCTTAGAAATGGCTAGTGACAGCAATGTGGACAAGGTGACTAGTTTGAGAATCTCCCGCTAGTGTGATTGTAGCTGGTTAGTAGATTTATTAGATTTCAGAAATTAAGTAAATCATGCTTCTTTTTAAATTTTAAATGCTAGATTTCTTTCCACACAGTTTTTAGCACTGTTTCCTGTGTTATAAACTAGTGATGATTCTGATAAAATATATATTAATATACTTAAGAATCAATCCTGATATTTCCCATTCTGGAGCTTTAGATGCATCTTTGACTTGTGCTCTGCATTCTGCTTAATTGCACTGGAACAGGCTGCTCAGGGAGGTTGTGGGAGATGCTCAAAACCCATCTGGACTTGTTCCTGTGTGACCTACTCCAGGTGATCCTGCTCTGGCAGGGGGGTTGGACTAGATGAACTCTAGAAGTCCCTTCCAACCCTGATCATCCTGTGATTCTGTAATAGGTAGTGACATGTTGTTAATTTTATGCATATATGACAAAGACCCATAAACCCCTCAACTACAGGAGAGGGGGAGGTTGCCCTCTAACTACCACAGTATCTTATATATACCTTATCTGTTTCCTAACAAGCTATAGACCCTCTCTGCCTGCTTTTTTTATTTTAAAGCAGAGGCAGTGCACCCACTCTGCAATGCGGGGTCGTCCATCAGGTGGTAAGCTCTACCTCTTCTTAACTTTAAATTTTCTGAGAGAAGACTGAGAAGGGCCATAAACTAACTTTTTTTTCTTAGGCTTTCTGTGCCATTACCATGAGAACTACTCCCTGCCTCTGTACAATTCAGAGCCTGGGAGCATGATCAGTTAATTTTAGGGTAATCCTGCCACTTAGTGTGAGACTGCATAATTAATAAAATTCTTTATTTTCTTGAATAATTGCCTGTAGTTGCCAACCTTTTAGTGAAGTGTTGAGTGTGTAGCTTTGTATAATATAAAGAAATTGAGTAGTGGGATTAAGGGTTTGACTGGGGGAGCGCATGAATGTTTAGTGGGAACCAAATAGGGAGGTAAAGAATGGCGTAGCAGTGTTTGCAAAAAGGTAGTTGACGTGAGGGGAGTTTGGGACTTAGTGTAAATGGAGAGGAAGAAAGGAGCCTCCCTCAGTAGTTAGGGCTGGCAAAGAAGGGATCAAAGGTAAAATCAATCTGCTTATTTTAAAGGTAAGACGTGTCTGGTTAAGCCAGCCTCCAGTGAGAATCTTGCATCCATACAGAATTATTTGCTTGATTGTATAAGTGCTTATATCCCAAACTGACTTGTACTGCTTCTGATTACAGCTATGCTTTGCTGTGGGCATTGTCATTTGTTTTAGCATTTACTTTTTGTCTTTAGCTACTCTCTTTTTGTTTATGAAGTAATTTCATAATTGTAAAGCCTTTCTCTACATGCAATTGGTTTAGCTTAGGCACAGGTTCTTTAAAATTCTCTAAGTAATGAATTTCGGTTTGAGACAAAGGATATCACAAATGTTATGTGGTAGAGAAGAGTACCATAAGATTTTAGACCTAGTCTGTTCATATGCTTGCTTCCAGTTGAAGAGGTATCAGTTTGGAAGTATTATAGCTGTATTTTTGCCCTCAGTAGTTATTTCTGGCATGTGCTAAAATCATAAATAGGTAAACTATATATAGTTGTTCCTCTCCTTGCCTTTCTTTTTCTGTTTTTTTTTTTTTTTTCTGGGTCACTATGGGACTTTTGAAGCATGATGGTTGGAGGGGTTTGTGTTCTGAAAGGTGATATGTACTGAGGTGCAATGCAGCCCTCCTAAATGGCACTGGTACCAATCACATAGTGATTCTTGGCATCCCACTGGACCAGTAATGTTCATTTTGCTTTTGCTGGTGTCTTTTTTTCTTTTTGTCTTGCTCTGTTTGTGTGTTCTGCTGTACTGGAATGTCGGGTGACGCAGGTGGTGTCAGCCAGTGACAGAAAAATATGCAAGAGTGATGTTGCATGAGAGAACTGGCAAAGTATGGGATTCAATTTCCAGTTTATTGGAGATGGAGATCTAGTCCACACATTCCATGGAGAGTTACTCAGCTGCAGGATTCAATGTTAGGGTGGGCTAAAACTCCGCAGTTTACCATAGCTGTGCTGACTAGATGTCCACTGACTAGTGGAAGCTTTGACTCCTCACTCACACAGACATCTACACTTGGGTTCTTTAACATGGAAGGTGAATCCAACCCCAGGTGTCCTGTACTGACCCCGAGCATTTAAATTTTGTTGGTGAGCACAACAAAAAGTACTGTCATACGCTTTGTGAATGTGATACATCTGTACTGTCTTTGCTCTGACGAACATTATCTGCACTCTGATGTGCACATCTGTGCCTGCTAGTTAGAGATCACATTTCAAATAAGTTACTTGTATCTTTAGGGTCTCTGTCAATTATCTTCCCTTCTGAAGATTTATCAGACTTGGATAAGATCAGTACAGAAAACAGTGTTTCATAGAACGGTGTGCTCTGTTTTATGTAGTTACTAGTTTACCTGTACTTGCTGAATTCTCTTCCATGTGATGTATGAGTTTCAACCTCTAGTTGCTCTAGGATATAATCGATGTGCACATGGAAAACAGGCTGATGCCTTTCTGTGGCCAGTGCTTTTGCATGATTCTGTTTCTCAGAAGTAAAGGTTAATTAATTTTGTAGTTGGAATGCTCTGATGCATTTATATTTCTCCCAACAGTTAGACTAGAATTGTATGTGCTGTGTTATTTTCAACTATTGCCAAATGTGAGGCAGCTTTTCTAGGCATGATTGTGGCCAGTAGTTTGATGTGCAAAGTTAAGCTACACAGAAGAAAACTCAATGTGAATACATCCAGAAGGATGAAGTAGTTTACTGGCCAACACTGGTAGACTTCTAAAGTACATTCTCAAAGGCAAGATATAGCTTCTCAGTGTGTGGTGGGTTTTTTTGGTGGTGGCTTTCCACCCCCCATCCCCCACCCAACCCCCCCCAACCTTTGTTTCCAGTTTTGGTCTTGGCAGGATTACAGAACTTGTGGCATATACAGAGGCCAGACAGTGCCAGTCAGTTATGCTCTGTCTCTGTGAGAGTGAATTCGTGCTGAGCCCCGTGTTTGGTAGGAGCTGGAAACTGAAAGTTGCTTCTTCTCTGAAGCAGTGTGTTGCTCCCCTGAAATTTGTCATGGCAGGGCATAATGCTTTGCCAAAGCATTCAGGAGATGCCAGTTGGTACCTGCCAGTCAACTTCTTATTTTAATTTTAAAGTGTTGGCTGGGTTAATATGTTATTTGAGACTTTTGGTCATGTGGTAATTATATCTCATGAAGATGACCAATTATTTGTAAATGAATTTTGGAGTTTTTTAGGAGGAAACTGGCTATTAAGTAAATTAGCTGACTGGGATTTAGCTGGATACAAGGAAATACAAGTAGAAGCATCTGGTAATGTCTTCTTATTCTGAGGAAAACACTTAATCATTAGAGCAAATAACTTGAAAGTGTTCAGTTATAACATAGAACTTGTGGATACTTTTGGGTTATGCTGGTATTACTGGTTAGACAAAACACCTGAGAACTAAATCTGAAAGCCTAGACACAATGTATGCTGAGCTCAGTGTAAAACACTCTGATTATGTTCATTATGCTCACTTTTATACATGCTGCATATATTATATATTAAAATGCTTCTATTTAATTTTTCATTTATTTAAATTGAACATTCCACCATTTTTGTTCTGCAATGCTTTCAGTTTCTCTGCAAGTAGACCCTTTGCTATGATGATAGACTGTTGGAATAGCACGCTGCTGGGTTTCGGCTTAAACAGGTGTGGACAGCCAGTGGCAATCATAAGCTTCTGTGTGCAAATGAAGAGCTGCTTCTTCTCTTGACGTTTACTGTCTGCTTATAGGCAGCATCTGGAAAGGTCAGTGCTGCTCTACTAGTAAATGGCTGGAAGAGTAGTTTTTTTTCTGAAATTGTTCCCTTTTCCACTTAAGAATGTTGTCTAGACAATTTGTCTCAAGATTTTGTATTTTTGTTGATCTTCAGCAGCAAGATGTAAGGTCTCTGACTTCCTGTATTTATCATCTCAACGCTTTACTGGTGCAAATTGCCAATATAAAGCACCGGTTTCTACCATTTCTGTAGCAGAGTTGTTTGCAACTGTTTGCTTTTCCAAGCTCTCAAACCAGAGAAGAAATGCAGGAAAACATAATTACTCTTCTGTTATTTACTAATTTTATTATTATTATTACATTTACTTTCACATTCCTACTATTAAATGAGGTAAGATGTTCTCCACTCTTAATCGGAAAGAGGGAAATGTAAAAGTAACACTTAATCCAATTAATGTATTTTCCTGCTCTGATTCATTGTGATGACTTTGAGCATCTGGTAGTAACTGAGCATGAGCTGCTTAAAGTCACAGAAACCCAATCCCCATTATTTCTGCTCATTGAAGGGAATAAATGAATTACCAGACACTAATCTTCAGATAATTGCTCGCTGAGCAGGTGATCTTGGCTCTTAAAGAAATTGGTTTTGTAAGTTTATAGAACTGTCATAACTAGTGAACTATTAGAAAAGGTTAACCATAAATGAACAGAAGCTGAGCTTTCAGTTTTTATCCATAACTGTTGCAGTTGAACCTTGCAGTATACGTAGTATGTGGGGATGGATATTATCTTTCCCCTTACAAGATTTGGTGTAACTTGTCAACGAAAGTTTAAGCAGAAGACTGGAACTTGTGTCAATGTTTCTGGTGGTACAGAGTCAGGACATAGTGTATCTTGTTCCACATATGTATTGCTGCTTTGAATGACCAAACCATTTGGGGTTTGAAGGAACTCTTAGTCCTTCTGGGTTGGTCTTCTAATTTGGACATAGAAGGGTGTGTGGTTTTTTGCTCTAGGCAGTCTACCCTGTGACATGATATCATGCATGTAACTTTCCTGTTTCCTCCTTGTTTGACATAATTTAGGCTGGGTAGCCTTAAGTCCTTTTTGTTCTTGATAACCAGGTGGACTTCTGATTTACATCTTTAGGGTACCGGTATTTGGAAGTCATGTTCCTTGGCACTGGTGGTCATTGCTCCTTTGCCTTTGGAAGGAGGATGTTAGGAGTCATTATGCATGGCTCTTACTCTGCGGGCTGAGGCCACCCTTACTGCTTTGACCTCACCTGGAGTCTTTTACTTTATCTAGGAGCAGACTTTCTTCCCCACATGTACACCTGGAAACATCCATGGCCCCAAAATAATTACATAAACAGACCTCAAATCCACCTAAAATTTGCTCTGTCAGAATACACTGCCTGCTAACTTACTTTCAAGATCTTGTATTTGCAGGATAACTAGGGAGTGATTTAGGTGGTTCCTGTGTATTTTTTGACCTGATGGGCATTTTCTGTCCCTGTAGACTGTTGCTGTGGGCAAAGAAGTTTATACACTTCTTTGAGGTTATAAAAAAATAAAAATCTGTATTTGCCTCTGTCAAATTCCTATTCTGCAGCTCCTCTTTACAAATTACAGGATATAGTCCTTCTGGTTCTCTTACATTGTATATTATAATGTTGTTTACACTATGTATTTGATAAAAATTCCACAGGGATTCTGGCAAAGGGTTTACAATACCCTGGTTAACTCAGATGAAATACTCTGAAAGTAATTCTTCCATGCCGTACGCTTCTGCAAGTGAATGAGAACTGGACTTCTTTCCTGTAGATGGTGTTTTCATTGTGGAATCTCTGCTTGAAACTTCCTCAATTGGAAGAAGTAAGCTTTATTTAATCTCCTTCCATTTATTTTAATTACTGTCAAAATATCAGAATATAGCAGACTTGCCATGTAAGAACACCATTATTAATATTCTGTAAGGACAAAGCGATGTCAAAGTCATATTTGACTTAGAGTTGTCACATCATTTCATTTTAATACTGTTACAAATTTGTCTTCAGAGTGCCCCTTTCTCTATCTTCTCTCCCTATTTAAATTTTCAGAATTCATCTGGTCAAATCTGTGTGTCCAGAAGCCAAATACCCCTAAAGACTAAAGCAATATCTGCCACAATTTTAAATGCGTTCTATTTAGATACACTATTAGTGCTGGAGGTCAAACTAGCCATGCTCTTGGAACAGCTTTTCCTTAGACCTATGATCAGACCCTCAGCTTGAGCAGATTGGTTTTACAGCTGTTCTTAGCACACTGAGAAAGTAAGGGGGGGTGGGGGAGCTGTATGTGTGTCTTCCTCTCCAGAGACAGGTTATAGCAAGCATCTGTATGCCCCCCCACCCTGGGAGGAAAGGTGCTAAGGGCTCTGCATAACTCCCAGAGGCAATTGGGAGTGCTTGCAGGGAATAGTGGGAGAGTGAGCGCTCCTCAACAGTCAGACATCCACGGGCTGGTAACAGGAGGGGTGTCAACACTAGCGCCACAGACATTGCTGCAAATACATAATGTTTTATTCTTAATACACAAACAGGAAATGGCGTTTTCTTTTGCACACAGGAACTTCTGTTTCTGAATGCAGACACATACACGTTTTTGGGAAAGTATAAAAGCAGAATCAAACGCAGCCTGCTGTTTTCAGATTTTTCTGCCATGTCACAGCTTAAAATCTGTACACAGTGGAAATATGTTCATTAAGGGGAAGAAGTCAGTATTATATGTATTTCTATTATAGATATCAATGTTGATATTAATATTGATTAGAATAATTTAAAAAATGTATTCAGAACTTATTTGCATAGGCTGATATAAAATGCAGAGCATGTAATCTCAAACTTATGGGTCTCCTATACCATGCATGTGCAGTTGTCATATTGAGGTTTAATCCCAGATGGTAATTGAATGCCACACAGCCATTCACTCACTGTCACCCAGAGGGATGGAGGAGAGAACTGGAAGGGTGAAAGTGAGAACTCATGGGTTGAGATAAAGTCAGTTTAATATGTAAAGCAAAAGCCACACCACAAGCAAACCAAAACAAGGAATTCATTCACCGCTCCTCATTGGCAGAAGGTGTTCAGCCATCTCCAGGAAAGCAGGGCTCCCATCACATGGAATAGTTACTTGGGAAGACAAATGCCATCACTCTGAACATCATCGTCTTTTTTTTTTTCTCTCTCAGCTTTACATGCTGAGCATGATGTTGTATGGTATGGAACATCCCTCTGGTCAGTTGGGGTCAGCTGTCTTGGCTGTGTCCCTTCCCAACTGTGTGTGCACCCCCTGCCTGCTCATGGGTGGGGTGGGGTGAGAAGCAGAAAAGGCCTTGACTATGTGTAAGCACTGCTCAGCAGTAACGAAAACATCCTTATCAGCACAAATCCAAAACAGAGCCAGCCCTACACCAGCTGCTATGGAGAAAATTAACTCTACCCCAGCCTGAACCAACACATGTGTGCAAACCAGGAAATGGCTTATTCTTGGTGTTTTTCAGTAGTTAAGCTATGCACAGTGCAGCACCCTATCAGAAGCAGAGAAAATAGAAGTGTGACTTTTTTCCCCAGAGTTGTCTGTGAGTTTGTAAGTACTTCTATTGGTTTGCTTTACTGGACCACTGCTAATAGGAACTTGCTTGATTTAGTATTTCCTAGTGTCTTTGTTGCTCATTTGGAGTTAATTAGAATTACTTTATACCTTTCTCAAACACTTAGAATTTGGATATAAACCCAGAAGGCTCAACTTCTGAATTTTACAGAGAAATTAGTGTATGCAAAACAACCTATACATATATATAGAATTCAAGTATTTGATGTTTAATAGAACAAAATGCTTGTGTGGTAAACTAGAGTATCATAGTATACATGTAGATGTCCTGAAATTGTTAATTTTGGTATAATACATTTTTGATATAAACTAGCTACTTAAACTTTCAGATTGCACAAAGGTTTCCAAATGAGACTGAAAACATGACATGCAGTGTAAATGACTGCTAATCTTGCTGATGCTGGGCTTCACTTCCCAAGTTTTTTTTCTAGTTAACTTTTCTAGTTAACCAGGTAGAGCTTTATTGGGACTACATACTCTGAACTGTTTATTCTGGTTTGTCTTTACCATGTGTTTCTTAACTTTCCAGTGGTGTCTGATGGATGGTTTGTCTTGACTGTTAATGTGTTCAAGGCTTTTGCTGCATAAACTTAGGGATAAGGAATTCTCTTAAATTTAAATAAAGAACTTATTATATATAGCTCTTAATGCTATTAATAAATCAATGCTGATTCTATAACTGTTTTGAATTACTCTGCAAGACAGAAGTCAGATTCCTTAGAACTTCCATTCATGTGCTGTCAGGCTTCCAAGTTCTTAGCTGTTAAAATGCTTGAGACAAGGTTTTTCTCATGCAGACTAACTTTTGAATGCAAGCTGAGAACATGGCATCATAAGAAGCAGTCATGGATTTTATTTTGGACATAAATGGTTGCATACATCCCTGACCATGTGATTGACTTCTTTTTTTTTTTTTTAGATTGTGAATACTCAGTGTTAAATTGTGTCAATGTACTCGGTGGCATGGCTATGGTTGAGAAAACGATCAGTCTTGGTGTTAAACCTGATCACAAAGCTTTTTGAGTAATGGAGTTCAACATTTTGTCTCTTTAAGGTAGCATCTTCAGTGGTATGATAACTTTTCCAAAGAAAATCGGGAGCTGCTGACACAAGTGTAAATCAACTCTAAATTTCTGGCAGAAATTTTATTAAAGTTGACGTTTTACTTAGTTATCAGCTTAAGCCACTTGAACAAACCTCTAGGGTAAATTAAGGAATGTTTCACTTAAATGTAAAGAAAAAAAATAGTTATTGTTGTTCAGTTGTATCTCTTTATTTGTATTTGGTAGCTATGGAGAAGAGAATCTCATTGCGTAAAAACATTCCAAAACATCAATTCATAATGCTTCAATTTGTAATGCTGTGCTTGCATGGACCCTCCTATTAATTGCAGGAAAGATCTATGACCTTTGCTTTCAAGTGACCTGGCAGTAGATTTTGGAGGCAATAGCCATGCTTGCGAAACTCTTCTAGTCTGTATTCATAGAGTCATAGAATAATTAAGGCTGGAGAGAGGATCTCTGGAAGTTATTTTGTTCAACCCTCAGTTCAGAGCAAGTTCAGTTAGATCAGGCTACTCAGGTCTGGTTGAGTTCAGATGGAGTCTACTATTGCTCTGGGTAACATTCCAATGTTTGACCACCCTCATGGTGAAAAATCCCATGTCCCATCTTGTCTTCTGCCTCTTGTGCTATAGCTATGCCCCTTTGAGCAGTGGGGTTCTGTTTTCTCTGTCTTAGGTAGTTTTAGTCAGCAATGAGATTCCCACTGCTCCTGCCTCCCAAGCCTTTTCTTAAGGCTAAAGAAACGCAATTTTCTCAGTCTTTCCCTCCTATGCTAGGTGCCCCGGCCTTCAATCGTCTTGGTGGTCTTCTGCACTTGCTCCAATATGTCAATGTCTGTCTCGTCTGGGGAGCAGGAATCTCCACTCAGCTGCAGATACAGCCTTATGGAAGTAGAATGCCCATGTCCCTCAGCCTACAGGCAACACTGCTTCTACAGCAACCTGGAAGGCAGCCAGGTCTTGTTGCTGAAGCATACACTGCTGACTTGGGCCTCATGGGCACATGTTGAACTTACCATGTCCCTTTCTGCAAATCTGCTTTCTAAGCAATATGACCTGCAGCCTGTACTGGATCCTGTTGTTTTTCATCCCAGGTGCAAGACTTTACATCTACCTTTGAAATTCTTCTGGTTCCTGGTGTCCCATTTCCCAGCCTGTTGAGGTCCTTGTGCACAGCAGCCCTGTCCTTAGGCCTATTCCAGGGTGGTATTGTACAGACTTGGTGCAGTCTGTCTCTTCATCCATATTCTCTTTTGTAAAACCAGGTCTTTAATTCTTAAAGGAGACTGTAACACTATATATTGCTGGTGCATGATACAGTCATGTAAGTAGAATTGCATGAAAATAATAAATCAAACTTCAAATTGATCTAATCCAGTGTTCTGTATCCAATATTAGTAACTGATGCTTAAAAGTAATCCTTCCTTCTATATACCTTCTTCCCTTTGGCCAAACAGTGGTTTTTGGGCTTGGAGAAGACGGAGAAACCCGCCTATATCAGTTGTTTTTTTTCAAAGTCACTTAATACCTGTGGACTTGAGAATGCACAGTCGAATTTATTTTCTTAACATTATTCATACTTCCTTGTATTCTAAGTGTGCATATTGGTAACTTTGGGAGTCCCATTCAATTTTTTTTATTAATGAGAAAGAAAAACCCCTACCCTCTCCCTCCTATGTCATCCATATATACTATCTCTCTAAAAACCAAACCAAACAAAAACCCAAAACCAACCAAACAAAATTCCCCTTCAATTGCAGTCACTTGAGCTCTAAGATGAGGAGTTTGTCACTTCAGCCCTTTCTCCCTTTTCTAGGTGGTTTGATAATATTACCAAACAACAAGGGGACTTGACATGGATTCTTTCTGGGTGTTGGTGGCAAGTGCTCTTTGTATGCTAATCTGACCTCCCTCTTTCACCCAGTTTGTTCATACCTCCGAGGACTTTTTCCTCTTGTCCAATGGAGATTTGTTTTTCTAAGGATCTTTTGTGATGGATGAGCCTTTTGTTGAAAGCTGTAAGAAGTTCTAAGCAGTTAACATCAGACTTATTTTGAATATCGTGTTTACTTTAGCATATCCAGATAATTCTCAATGATTGATTATATCTAAATACTGGGTTGTTTTAAAATACTTTTATTCAAAAGATGTATAATCACATGATTCATGATTTCTTGATGAATGGTAAGTATTTAAAGCTGCTCTTACGTATGCAAAAGCCCATGATATTCAGCTACTTTACAAAACCCGTCTTCATTATTGTGAAGGAATACTTTTAGTTTTTTGGTTTAGTGCTTTCTAGAATAAAATATAGATGAGGGGGGAAACAATCCTTCTAAAAGAAGGAAAAGAACCCCAAAAAACAACCAACCTTGTAAAAGAGTAACAACCTTAACTTTCAAGTTTTATTCTAGTTTCTTAAAATGCAGAAAACTTAACTTTAGAAATTGTCTCCTTTACTGAGGTGCCTTTGTTCATCCAGAAGATTAGTTTTTAAAAACATTCCTAATTTGTATCTCTGCTGTGTAGAAATGCTGTGGGGTTTTTTCTTCCTCAAGAATAAAAAGTTTTTTTCTTATCTCCATATTTTTAGTTTTTTAATGTCTTTATTGTATCTGGCTATATTAAAGCTGTGAAAGAGGTAAGTGTTCTTCATGAAGCTCCTACCAGCCTGTACCTAGAAGGACACTTAGTCCTGATTATCAGGAAAACTTATTAATGTTACCAGTGTTGTGTGTGGCATCATCAGTTTGCTTTGACAGGATTATGTAAATATATTCTTTAACTGGGGGTGAGAGGTAAGGGAGAAAGATACTCTTGTGTCTTCTTCCTTGCAGGCTTAAGAGCAGGAATAATACTGTTTGACAGTAGCCATCTTGAGAACGAGAAGCTTAAGTGAATTTGACCTCTGTCTTCTGATGGGGCTGTCCCTAGTTGCATTTACCAAAGGAAGATAAAGACTCAAAAGAGCAACATTTATTTTAAAGCTTCTGTAATTTCTCATAAGAAGACTGTAATATTTTTAAGAATAGACTGGTGGTAGAACTACCAGGCTCCTCTTTTCATTATTGGGTATGTTAGTAAAGATGTTTTTAAATTGAGTCACTTCTGAGCTCCTGAAAGTAAAAGCATTGCCTCAAGCTAAGCATGGTGTTGGCAGGAGCTATGCAGACTTCTTTGTGTAGTTTTTGCCAAAAAAACTCATTCTTGACCTGAAATATCCCTGCTGTTTCCAGCTGTGAGCTTCATGAGCAAACACTATGAATTTTGACAAGTTGATCATTATTCATGCAGAATAATTTATTAGATCAAATTCCTGTCCTAATTAGCTTCCCTTTGTTTTTTTAAACAAGCTTTACTTTGTTTTTGGTTTCACTTGTTTTCTAAGAAGTCTCACTTCTTGCCAATTTCATTGGGTTGAGTGGGTAATCCTAAGAAATGACTGAAGGATGCAAGTGATGTGATGTGTTGTCTTGCTTAAATGGAACACCACATGTAAGTTTCTGTCTAAGAATGTATTTACCAATACAATGATGTTGCATTTTTATGGAACTGTCTGAGTTGGTCTCTAAATTATGAGGCTTATAAGCCAGGAATACCCAGGGAGAGAATTAAGTTGAAGCTATAAACCAGTGTTGAATTTGGAGTGGTTTGGCATTTAAATTGCTGTATCAGGGTGGTGTGTCGTGGGTTTGGTGTTTGGTGTTTTTTTTTTTTTTCCTCCACAACAAACTAGTGTTATATACTATTTAAGAAAGCATGAATTTCTCCTGTAACCAAGTTTTCCCCCAGTCAAATGCTGGAAAATGTTGAGTCAGACAGAAAACGGTCTGTATTAAGGCTAGCATGTGTGATTCCTTACTGCCTGGATTATATGTGGGTGGATGTTGTGGACTCTTCCCTTGGTTGACATAGTGTATTTTTTTTCCTGTTACCTGTCCCACTTGTCCCCCTTCCTTTGCATGATGAGTAATGTTGTAGCAAAAGTTACTCTGAGCCCTTAGAGGATGGGGACGTGATTTTTTTTTTTAATTAAAACCAAGCCAAAACCCCACACTAAACAACCAGACAAAAACACTCCTCCCACCAACACCTGCATTTTCATACACTCCAGGGTATTTTCATATACCCATATACTCATTAGCATTGAGACATGTGTATCAAAGTAGTCCTGTTGAGCAACCAGACCACACAGATGAATGTGCCAAAGTGGTATTGCTAGAAATCCTCCTAATGAAATTAGGAATGACAGAACCCTGCTATTGGATCTTCATGTTTTCTGGATTATTCTTAGGTCAGCAGCTGTGTGCTGAATTTGGATGTGACTTTTGTCCCCTGCAGGTGCTGAGAGTGACGATCTCATCCTGTTCCACCTCTGAGTCATTAGGATTTACTTGTCTTTTGTCTCCCTACTTTGGCTGTCCTATTTTTTTTTTCTCCATACTTTGAAGCTGTGCTTCAATCCTCTTACTTATCTTCCCACCACTATCTCTTAACGACTTAAGTACAGTTTGTCCTTCTTTCAGTGTAAATGTAGTCCTTGTTTTACATCTTGGGTATTTTGAGGAGCTGATACATAGTTGTACTGTGATCTTTCATCTGCTTATCTATGTGTCATCAACACATGCAGTTCTTAAGGCCTTTCTTCTGCTATTCTTTTGGGTGTTTCCACACCTAGGCATTCCCAGTCATTGTCACCTCACACCAGTCTTAATGTTTCAATTGCAAAGTGCCTGTACTTTTGTAGGAAAAGGGGGAACACCTGTCTCTTTCATGCTAGCAGCTCCTGATCTGTTACGACTTCTTAAACCACCAAAATATGTTTGTAATACCTATTGTCTGACTTGTCGAAGTTACTCATTCTGTTTATTAATGTAACTTCAGCTGCCCTTTCTCGTATGGGGCTCTAGTATTTGCTAGAATCTCTTTGTTACTGCTCTGTCATTCATTAAATCTCTCTAGACTTCCTTCTCCTCCTTTTCTTGCTTTTCTAACTTGTTGGTGCCAGAGGAAATGCAGGACTTTACTGTCACACCAGCTTTAGGTGTTGGAGCTCATCAGCTTAGTCCTTTTCTTGTTCTTGGTGTTGCAGGCTCCTGTCTTGTTCGTACATGGAGATTTCCCCATCCCCAAATCCTATGAACTTGCTCCACACTTTGCAATTTCTCTGTGCCTTGGACTCCTGATCTGTTTCCTGTCATGGGCTGAGCGTGTATTCCCTGCACAGCAAACCTTCTTGTTGCCTCAAAGAAGCTCTCTGAGGAGCAGCCACCTTCTAGAGATCTGCTGGGGTGGCTGTTACCAGGTTTGAACTGCCAAGGGCTCCTCACATTACTGCTGACTTCTTCTGTGTTTGCACCTAGTGCTTTTTACGAAATAAAGCACAAGCAACTGCTTTCTGCACTCCAGCCTGCAGGGTGAACTGAAAGCAAGCAGGCCTTGTTGATCCTTTGTTTCCTTTGGGGTGGCTAGGCAGTGCTGACTGTTAACAGTTTTTCTTTGAAGCACTTCAGCTAAAGGAACACTTACAGTATGCTCTAGTTGTTAATATTTCAGAATAATTGAAAAATAGGTTATTTTGCTGTCCACACTCCCAATAGCAAATTACTTGTGCAGTATGTTGGATTGAAATTTTGTATTTGCAGTCTTATTTGAAAGTTCTTCCAAACTCTACTCACAGGCAGGCATACTATTAATAAATCTTTTTTGAATTTGCTTTGTGATTGTACCTGCTGGTATCTTTTGAGAACCTTTGCAGTAACTTCACATAATAACATTTTATGTTATCAAGGTGAAGTTACAGGAACCAAACTTCCATTTCTGATGAGGGATCAGCGCATAGGAATCTCTTATTTGTTCCATAAAGATATCTGGACTTTACCATCTTTTGGATGCTTTGGACTTTGCTTCTTAGATGCTTTGGCTGGTGTAGTTTAGAGCAGCTGCTGAGTTCCCTAACTTGTATTCCAGTTGTTGCAAGGAAAGTGTTCTGTCCTACCAAGTCTTCTCACACCAAATCTTTGTTTCCCAGAGGTTTTCTTTATGATGTAGTAATACCAGTAAGTACTCTTTATCAATATAAAAGCTACTTGTGAATTTGAGTGATGGGACACCTCTGGAGAAGTGCATTGTTTTAGTACAACTGAGATGCCCCCTCCCAGTAAAATTTGGCACTTGAGATGCCACATCAGTTAGGTCTGTGGTAGTAGGGAATAAGTGCTACAGTAGCTCTTGAGGAGGGTAAGCTTGTTTCTGAAGGGACACTACACATGAAGACTCCTTTAAAATGGTGGAATTAAAACTGAACTTTCAGAATTTGAACTGAACAGCTCTACTAAGCTTTGCTGTGTCACTGGTTTTTATTGAGTTTCACCATACCTGGTGGAAGAAAGAACCAATTTTCCTGTATGACAAGTGCAACTTCCTGAAAATGCAAGCCTGAACCAGAAGGGAAGGACTAGTGCATTTGGAATAGGGCTATAGCTTTTTTTTCTTTTTTTCTCTTTTTTTTTTTTTCCTTTTTTTTCCTTTTGGTTCTAAGTGTTTGGGAAAATATCAGGCCAGATCCAACAGCCGGAGACAAGTGAGGCTCCTGCAGCTTTGCAATCCCTGGTCTGGCCAGTAGTGAGGCTGAAAATGTGCTTTTGGTAGGCACACTCACACCGTGCATGTGTACACCCCATAGAATCACTGAATGGTTTGGATTGGAAGGGACCTTAAAGACCATCCAGTTCCAACC
>NW_010274009.1:20845-21235 GCF_000690775.1 Eurypyga helias
CCTTGAACACTTCCAGGGATGGGGCATCCACAGCTTCTCTGGGCAACCTGTTCCAGTGCCTCACCACCCTCTCTGTGAAGAATTTCTTCTTGATATCCAATCTAAACCTCCCCACTTTCAATTTAAACCTGTTACCCCTTGTCCTGTCACATGGCTGGTCACACATGAACTGACAGGTGTTCACCTGTGTTCACTCACATGAACACAGCACCAGTGTGCATCCTGCTCCCCTCTCTAGCTGAACACAATGAAGGTCTGCTAGTGAGAATATATATGTGTGTATATGTGTCTCTATCAGTATGTATACATGTTTGCAGTGTGGGTTCCTGCAGGTGCTGGGCTTGATGTACTCAGATGTGCACACACCTAGGAAAAGGTCAGAAAGGAATT
>NW_010274010.1:0-1075 GCF_000690775.1 Eurypyga helias
GCCCATTGCCTCTTGTCTTTTCACTAAGAGGAATTTGGCTCTGTCATCTTTACTCCCCACTATCAGGGATTATATGCATTGATAACCTGTCGTGGTTTAGGTCCAGCCAGCAACAAAAGACCACACAGCTGTTTGCTCACTCCAACCCCAGGTGGACTGGGGAGGAGAAAATATAATGAAAGGGTAGAGGCAAGGACAAGGAGGAATCACTCACCAATTATGGTCACAGGCAAACCAGACTTGACTTGCAAAAGAAAAATCAATTTAATGAGTTACCATCAAATCAGGGTAGGACAATGAGAGACAAAACAAAGCAGATCTTAAAAACCTTCCCCTCGCCTCTCCCCTTCTTCCTGGGCTCAGCTTTGCTCCCAATTTCTCTAACTCCTCCCTCCGAGTGGCACAGGGGGATGGGGAATGGGTTTTTTCAGTCAGTTCACCACACATTGTTTCTGCTGTTTGATCCTCCTCATGGGGTGAGGACCTCTCACGCTCTTTCCCTCCAGTGTGGGGTCCTTCCCACAGGACACAGTCCTTCATGAATTTCTCTGATGTGAGTCCTTCCACAAGTTGCAGTTTTCTTTAACTGCTCCAGCGTGGGTCTACAGTGGGTGTACAGTCCTTCAGAAGCAGCCTGCTCCATCACGAGCTTCCCACAGAGTCACAGGCTTCTTCAGGTACAGCCACCTGCTCCAGCATGGTGTCCTCAATGGGCTGCAGGTGGGTCTCTGCTCCACTGTTACCCTTCATGGCTGCAGGGGGACAGCCTGCCATCTCAACAAAGGCTGAGGAGGCAACTCTGCTCCAGCACACCTCCTCCCCCAGTCTTTCTTGACTGATTTTTGGTTGTCTGCCTTGTCTCTCTCACATCCCTCTCTTTTCTCCTTCCACTCCTCGTCACTGAAATTGGGAATAAACCGCAACACCAGTGTAGCATTAAGAAGCAGGCATTCACTTCATTACAGCACCGGATGCAGGGGGGGATCGCTCCACCTATCGTGCTCTGCTGGGTTTAGTCAGGAAAGAGTTAACTCTCTTTACTGTGGCTGCTATGAAGCTGTGTTCCTGGATGGAG
>NW_010274011.1:0-17284 GCF_000690775.1 Eurypyga helias
GAGGAGACCTTACAGCAGCCTTCCACAACTTCACGGGGGCCTACAAAAAGATGGCAACAAATATTTTGCAGGGCCTATTGCAGTACGACAAGGGGTAATGGTTTTAAACTGGAAGAGGGTGGATTCAGACTAGATATAAGGAAGAAATTTTTTTTATGCTGAGGGTGGTGAGGCACTGGAACAGGTTACCCAGAGAGGTAGTAGATGTTCCATCCCTGTGAGCCAGGCTGGATGAGGCTTTAAGCAACCTGGTCTAGTGGAGGGTGTCTCTGCCCGTGGCACCGGACTTGTAACTAGATCGTCTTTCAAACCATTCTGTATTCTCTATTTGCAATTGTAGACGTGCAAAAATTATATACCTTGGAAGGGCACCTCTTGTAGACCATGTGTAAAGTTACGTATAGTTACCCAAACTGTTTAAACACATTTCTTAGTGAATCTTCCAATTTCTACAGCCAGGTTTCACATGACTACACAAAAAACTGGACTTTTGGATTTGTGCATTGACAGATGGAAGAGGACTCTAGAAAGGTAGTACTTGGCCTAGTTATAAAATCACAGAATATAAAGTTGCAGTGGTGAGGATATCACAAGATGAGACACAGGAAACAGTCAAAACAATGGAATGAGACACTCAGTAAAATCTTACACAGTAAATGAAAAGACAATGTATAAGAATAAAAACAAAGATAAGGCTTTGGGGCTTTTTAGGAATAACAGATGTACATTTTTTTCTACCTTAACAAAACTTGGTTAAATAAAACTTCAGAGTAGATCATGATGTCCAGAATGCTGTGTTTGATACTGGCCAAACTCACAAAACAGTCATCAGAATTTCCCTCACATGTAGAGTCAGGGTATTTGTAACATATTTAGGGGTGACTGCAAATAAAACATCAGCAGAAATACAGAACCTGAGTTCACTAGTGTAAGACATATAAGAAAAAAGGTTATTTAGTCCTCTCACTTACTGGAATTACACATGTAAGCTTGAATAGCAGAAGAATGATTGTACTCTTCTTATCAAAAATCTGCTTTGCAGAGTGAGAAGTAGGTCTTTTATCTTTTCTTTATAATTTTAAAATTTATAATTCCATTGTGTTCATATCTACACATGGGGGCACACCCTAAAATCCTCTGTCATGCTTAAAGAAAATGATTCCCTTATATCTTTTAAGTAGTAATTCAAACCACTGTAAAATGCCTGTCAAGATGAGATTTCTTTATTATTAATTCCACCATAACATACCTGTATTTCCTCTCAGAAGGCAAGAGGAAAATTAATAGTTGTTATTCATGTATTGAACCAAAATCTAGAATAAGCTGCATAAGTGAGAACCAGCTTGAAAATAAACAAGATATTACCTCTCTGTTTTTGTTGTCTTACTATGTTAAATAAAGATCTTTGGGAAGAGAGTTTATTTAAAAAATTTAAAAAAAAAAAGAAAGAAAACCACCTTCATTGTCTACGAGTTGCTTTCCTGGAAAGATAATATAAGTACGAATAATGCAGAAACACCATGTTTAAATTAAGTTAGAAACACACAATTCTATGAAAATTAAATACCCACACATAAGAGTAGCAGTAGAGCATCTAATTCCTTATGTTTGAGAAGAGTTTCCCAGTATATTTTCTTTGGTTAGGGCTCTGAATATTAGATTAAACATGTATGGTAAATTACAATATTCTGGCGATTCCTGTACCACTATATTTTCCTCTCATAATGTTCTCACATGCACAGTATAATAATACTAATACATGTTAAACAACAACAACAACAAAGTCAACATGATATTATAGAATTTGAGTTTCATCTGATGCTTTATATCTTTTTTTGGACATAAGAAAAGGGAAATTAAAATCCTGATGTTGTAAGTTAATTTTTCCCTGAAATAACACTTAGGCTGGTAATCAGTTATCACGTGAGAGACTAGACCTGAACAAATAATGCAAAATAATTCTGACCCTTCTTTTGAATAAAAAAGCAAATCCCTTTCCATGAATGCTATTTGCTACTCTTCTTCTTTATGTGAAATTCTGTACATAATTTGACTTTTTTTCATAAGGCTAAAGAAAGAAAAATATTTCAGTACCTTTATGTTATAAATTCTCATGTATATATGAACTTACATCTTGTGGACAATATACAGGTCAGTCATGGACCAGAAACAATTTTGTGACAAAAGCAATTATTAAATATCATAAATGGCAGATAACAAAAACAAAAATGCTAATGAATACTAAAACCCACTGTAGACTGGCATTATAGAGGAACAATAGTTCAGAAGAAAAAAAAAAATCCAACTGCAAAGTGTTGAATATGATTGTTTCAAACACCAAACTAATTCATACAAATCAGCCCATTCATGAACAGAAGAAAAGAGAACTCACTGAATAAAATATTTTAAAATGAATGTTTAACCCACTTACATTCAAGATCATCTTCCTCAATTTCATATTTGGAAATGCTATCTAATGAAGCTTTATCACTACCACTTTGCGCTGATTAAATACCATAATCCTCTTATTTGTGCAGATCCCTAATGTTCCCCATTTTTATTAAAAGCAGGGTTCTAATGAAGCTCATGAGGTGTCACTAGGTAATTACTACTTACAATCTGAAATGAAGCTCAGTTCCAAGCCATTTGCATTTATGTGCTAAAACTAAATGATTAATGTGGATTTTTACACATTTTTAGGTTTCATTTTTCAGTCTAACTAAACCATAAATTCCAAGCTTTCAAAAATATTCCTATCACTTATTGAATTTAATATGTAATTGAGATCATGCTTTTGCTACAGATGGAGAATCTTTTCAAATCAGAATTAATTTGGTGTTTTGTTGAGTTAGTAGATTAAATACTAAAGATTGCCTGGTGTTCACTATGCTAAATCTCAGCTTTCAAATTAATGGAATGAAATTTTGGAAATTTACAAGGTCAAAAAGGTGACAGCAATCTGTTCTGCCCACACTGTGTGCACTGAATGACACCCACAAAGTGGTGACAGCTGAAAATTGTCACAAGCAACATTCTACTACATCACAGTGAACCAAGTCCAACTTCAGCTGAATATTCACTATATATGATGTACTCAGGAATTAGACTTCATTTTAATGAATGGACATTTTATGTTTAGCTGGTTGCACACCCTATGCAAAATAATTATAAATGTATTATTCTTAAAGTTCAGAGGCGTATACCAAGTTGCGAACACCAGACTGACACAGTGGCTTCAGTGACAGACTTCTGGGAGTGAAGAAAAAAATGCCAGACCAAAAAGAACTTTAAAATAGTCACATGTATAAAAATAATAAAAAAAAAAAGTCCACTATACTTTCCTCAAAATTTGCACAAGTAATTCTCAGAGAAACAAACCACAGCCAAGGTAGGGAAAAAGAAATGCAAAACACCAACACAACACTCTTAACAGCTGAAGAAGACTATTTTCTACACTTTACATAAGCATTCACCTAGCCTTCTGCTCCTCTGAGCTAGGAAGGGTAAGGTATGTCACTACCAGCTTTCTCCACCAATCAATCTGTCACTATCTCAGCTTTCTCCACCAATTTCTACTGAGCAATCATAACTTTTTTCCTTGAGAGGCACCAAGTGTACTCTGACTCATTCTGTCACTAATATAAGTAATGCCCAAGTCTCTAGTATACCTACTACTACACACATTGTATATCTAAGGGCTACTTTACCTATTGCTCTACAAAGATTAACTCACAGCTCTTTCTGTAATGTCACTGTATTTATTCCATAAAGCAATAACTTGATATTCAGGACTATCATATTTTATGTTTGACAGGAAAGAGTAGTTATCATTAGGAAAATATTAAAGTGTTAATCAGTACAAGCAGTTACAAAGTCTATTAAGAAAAAGTGTCTCCACAACGCTCACAGTAATAATAGTAGTTAACAAAATTACCATATATGATTACAGTTAAATCATCCAACTTACAAATCCCCATGTTCAAATTTTCCAGTCATGGGGGTATAAAATTCAGGGCAATACTTCATTTTTGTTCCATAACATCTGTGACAAGGTGTAATGCATCATTGACAATCTAGTGATTCATGAAATGAAAACTCCTTCCTGTTTACATCAATGCAAGCATTCCCCAGGGGTTCTTCACAAAGCACCTGTCCAGTTGCACAGCATGCAAAGCATGAGATACTAGCTATCTTAAAAAAATCTTTTATTTCTTTCTTCTTTTTTTTTTTTTCCACCCAGAAGTGCTAACTGTAAAGAAATTGCAGTATCTACTTCATTTTTTTTTTACTAGACTTTAAAGGCACTTGCAGTGGGTGGAAGCAACAGACTGATAACCTCAGCACTGGTGTTCTCTACAAATCTTTTAAAGACATGTGCAGCATCGCAGGTAATTAGAATGGTTGCTTTGCATTTAATTCACTGACCTCATCAGATTCTCTCTTCAAAAGAAGAGGAGCTCTTACCGAAGGCAGAATATACTTCTGAAGTATTGCTCACAGCTACGGAACCAAGAGCACACTAGTTGCCCCTAACCCAGGGAATGCAAAGACCCACCTGGCTTCCTATTAACAGCATGGAAAGATATCAGCCACCTGCTGAGCATAATCCTAATGCCCCAGCTGTGAGGAGAAAGCAGTCTGGAGCAAGTCAATAGAGAATTATAAACCCAAGCATGTTATCCAACTTCCTACCCTGCCTCAAAGCATGGTGCTTCTGCCCACTGTGAGTCCAGCCTAGAGCCTATTCTTTAGAGTGAACACCTACAAGCACCATTTTCTTCTCTTTTTCCAAAATCAGTAACATTACTGGTCTGTGCTGACTGGTTGCTAAATTCCTTCTGACTGGGAGATATGACAACACAGCCCTCTGGTATCACACTCTAGTAGGTGGGACCGTACCAGCAGCACTGCTTCAGTCACAGAATTTGTGGCGGTTGCTGGTGATCCATCCTGTTTGGAGAACATTTATTAAATACAGTTTCTCAAGGGACTGCAGTCCTGCTCTGGCCTGCTTCTGGATTACTGATGGGCCTAATTTCTCAGAGCACAGCAGTTCTGGGCATGCACACAGGGCATAGCAGGGGCTTTTGCAAATTCTGTGTCAGAGAGGCAAATATCTCACAAATGCAGGCATTAGTGAGGAATGATAATTGTAGCAAGTTAACATCTGCATAAACTTCTTCAGACATTTGGGCCTTTTGTCAGGTTCTGCTCTATCTAGAAGGGCTGAGGGGAACCTAGCTCCCCCTTTCTCATCATTTTTGTCATGGCAAAACTATGAATATCTTTCCAAAGCCTCTTTGCCTCATAAACTAGCTACAAACTATGGCATGAAGACTGGCATGGTCAGTCGCGCTATAATGAAGCAGTGCTGGTCATGCATAAGATTTTAAGGCACAAAACTTAAGCGCTTTGTTAACCATCTGCACTCAGAGGTTTCTTTCAGGATTTAGATGCTGGTTTTACCTTCTTAACCATAATCTAATATTCTCATTTTGTCACTCATAAATTTTGTGTTTATATTGGAGTTACATTTCTCAAAAGAAAATTCAAAGCTATAGTCCTTAATGAGGCAAGCCTGGGCATTTCCAAGAGCAGCCATAGAGGTAAGATGTCTGCGGAACTGTGACATCTCTTATTGCTTGCTATTATTGGTACAGTGGAACAATTTAGCTCTATAAGCACTGTGAAAATTTTGCTCTACTTATGCTGAGGAGCTGACTGGCACAGCTCACAGAACAATAGAAAGAGATCATTAAAGTTTTTTTTCCACTTTTCACTCCTAATGAGTGTTCTCTAAGCACTGCTTCAATAACAGACTGACGTTGAGAGCCGTTTTAATTCTGAAGGTTGCAGGGATGTAATGATTGCAAATAAATTATATGAGGCACTGTTGTTTTGATCCAGTTCAAGAGCTCTTGCATTTCTTCACAGGTCTGAAATACTCAAGACCTAATTCTTCAATGTAATGGAACTACTCATCATAACTTTGTCCGTACTTGGTCCAAAGGGATGAATTTCTGGTGAAATATGCTATCCCTGAAAACTAAAATTCATGTTTCTTTGAGGTAGAAAGCAGTATCATCATGCTTATACCATAACAGTCTGTCTCGGATCTAGCTATTATCCATGGACAGTAAATGAAAGTATTAGGAATTTAGTCTAGGACAAATTACTTTGTCTACCACATTTGTAATAAGGCACAGCATGGAAGATGACCAATAATGTAGCATGAATTGCGCTCTTTAGGCCCCACACAGAGACACATTTGAACATTTCCTTTCTTTATTCCTATTCCTCAAAGTGCAAAAACACCCTGTGAACCAAAGTATGAGCTGCTACATCAGCCTCATGGTGAGAAGTATCCCTAAATCTATCTAACATTAAAACCAAAGCTGTAAGTGGGGTTAGGATTTGGGCCAGTATCTAAATTCATAATTATGTAACAACTTTCTCACTCTGAGAAAAGCAAGATAATTTTGGTTGTTCATCCCTTCCACAGTCTCCTAGAAAAGATTTTGCAAGGAACTTCATTGAAGTTTTTTGTCATAACTGAAAATTTGTTCTGGTAAAGACCTTAAGAACTGGTAAACTGCTGATGGGACTGAGAAGAGTAACACTTAAAACAGAATCTACAGTTCTCACAGTTTAAAACAAGTAATTTCTAAATTTATTAACTAATTTTCAGTTACATAAAATCTATTGAAACTTGGTGTGTTTTATGTAGCCACAAATTCATCTGGACTTTAAAAAAAAAAAAATCAATTAACATATTTTTCAGAATTCCCTACAGTTGGTCTGTGAGCTTGTTGTGATTCTTGCATGTAGGCAGCCACGTAGTAACTCTGAAAGGATAAATGGTTTCTTGGGTATTCAGTTTTCTTTTTCTTGTGATTTTGGGAATAAAATATATTGATTCATTCTGCAGAGAGTGGCTATCACAGAAACATTATTTTTCACCTAAAGAATTATTCTTTTATATGTTAAAGAAATCTTCACTTGTAACCTTATCTTAGAGATAATATGTTTAAAAAGTCAGCAGGCATCAGATTAAACTAAAAAGAGCTCTGATGGAGGACTGTCAATAACAGTTGATGCATGATTGATTTAGTCACACATGCAACAAAATGTTTCTAAATCTTGTGGTCGTTCTTGATAATGCTGTTTCTGTAGCTCTCAAAACAAGTCACTTTGTAGAAGCTAATTCATTGCTCTTGGTCACAGCAGTACCTTTTTGTCACCCTGAGTAAGTGTTTTTCTGATCCTGTTTCTGCAAATTACAGTGTTCCCATGAGCTTTTCAAAGGATTTCTTGCTGTTATGGTGTAAGTTATTTTTTTTTAAACAGAAATTGAGATACATTACTTATTTATTTTTAGAAAAACAAATATAAACTTGCCCTCTAAGAAAAACCACATCTTAACTTTTCAGAGGAGGGTTGCTAAAATCAATGGCCTGGAACATTTTTAAATAAATACAATTACACTGAAAGTTTATGAAGTACTGTATTTGAAATTATATTTCAACATAAAAGATTCAGAATCTTACACTAAGTTTTTTCCCTTAGGTTTGGATTATGTAAGATCACACTCAGCTAGCAATATAAACATGTAGATCTCAGTAACACTTTCAATGAGAATTTCACTTCCATCCTGGCTAGATGTGGCTTTCTGTCTTTAATTACTACTAAGAGATATCTACTACAACTGTAAGGAGCAAGTTCAGATAATTTTCTTTTTTTTTTTTTTTTTTCCATTAAACTATCCAGCTTCTATAGACAAAACTAATTTAATTTCCCTAGAACACAAGTAAAATTCAAATTATTTATGATCCATGTTCTTATGATTATTATCCACATTTGACCTCTGGATGTATTTATGTATCTCCTTTTAAGTGTTAGAATTATACAAACATCTGTGCATCTCTTGCTTCTACCCTCCATTTGAAAGTAATGAACACTGGTGCCTTTAATGATTCTGTCTAGGTTTAACTCCGTTTTGCTCTCTTTTCAAGAAACATGATATGCTAAGCACAGAACGCAACTCTTCAGTTAGCTGGTTTTTTTCAAGTGATAAGAGCATTTGTAGAGATCCCAGATATAATGCATGATATAAACAAAACCTTGAAAGGTTTTCTTGGTTTTGGGTTTTTTTTGGCATTTTTTGGTATGTTGGGTTTTTTTGGGTTTGGTGGTGGGTTTTATTGGTTTTTTTGTTGTTGTTGGTGGTGGTTTTTTGTTTGTTTGTTTGTTTTCTTTTTTTTTCTTCCCCCAGTATTTTGTAAAGCAATTGAGAAAGAATGCTGCACCTTGATACATAGAGCAAGCAGCTACGGGTGACTGCCTCATACCTTGTTCCTCCCTGAGTGGGAGTGCTTTGGAAGTGCTTAGAATACAGTACACCACATTTATAAAAATATCCAGCAAAAGCACAGTAAGCAAGAGGTTTGACACAAAACACTTGGAATAAGGGAAAAGACCCCAGCAACTACAACAGGTTTTGTCTCATGGCACTAAAGAGCTGTCTATAGGAGGTAATATATTGATCTAGCATCTGGCACAATCCCATTTGCATCAACTACAGTTCAAATAACTACTTAAGTACTTAAGCTGAAATTCATGCTTCATTTTTTTTCATTTTAATTAATTAAAATGAAAATTACGTTTAAGGCAATAGTATAACTTAATAAGGGTTAATATATATTTCTGTCACTGTAAAAGCCTTCAGATAATTTATTGGTTTTGAACAGAGGATGTCTGATACAAAATGGCAGATAATCACTGCTGTGTCTCATCCTATTAATTTGACATTAATAACAGCAAAGAAAGAGGCAGAGATGAGCATAAACTCTTCCATGCAGCAGGGAAAACAGAACTGTATCGCTTGACATTTCAATATTTGACTTTTTTTTATTTCTGATTTACTCTTATTGTTGGATTAAATAGTCAAGAAAGTGATGATGAGCAGCACAATACAAAAGCACCACCTTCCTTATTACCAAAGGACACAGGGGACACAAAGGAGTTGTGAACAACCTCGTGCCACTCTTGTGCTCTGCATTTATTTTCTAGCAGTAGCAATTTTTGTTTAGTATCAGCCTTATGTTATCTTGATACCATAGGGTAAAATACAACCAGCAAAACCACATTTTGCTGGATGCTTTTCTTTCTCTTCCTTTTTTTCCCATTTATGTGCTTATGCCAGGACGGGTGCCTGCAAATTAGAGCACAAACAAAACCCCCGTTCCTTCTCTTCCTTCCCCATTGAAACAATGTTTCTATTTTCTGGTTTCTGTCCCCATTTTTTTAATAAAAAATTATTGTCCCTTTTGAAATTGTAAAATGCCATTTATAACTTCATTGGATTTTGAAGTACACTCTACTTGTTTAGCAGTAAAGTGTGTATTAAAAATATCTGTATCTCTACCCATGTCGTCTAGTCTTGCAGGCAGGTGAGTGCAGTGTCTTTGCAGAAAGCCTGCACTTTTCTGATACACAGTGTCAGACATGGCTCTGGAAAAGTCAAATAGTATTGGAAGGTGGTGATTTTAATCTGTTGCATACTTATAAGAGAAGCTAAAATAAAATTATTTTCCTAAAATACTATAATTCAAGAATTTTAGAATGGTACAGGAAAAGAAAAAAATCAGTTAACTTTCAAATCTTTAAAATACAGTAAAACTTGTACAAGCCACATGTGGGAGAATTTTCCAAAGGGCAATCTTAAGTATGCAGCATCAGTATCAGACATTCACAGAAAAAAAAGTAACTTTCCAAAGACAATTGAGCACTTGGGCATCATTCTGCTGTTGAAATATGCTCTTAGTCCTCAATATGCTAAGATGGAAAATGAGTACTCAGTCAATGACCTTTTAAAAATCTACTCCTGCAACCTGTGCTGCTCATATCAGGTGGAAAATCTTCTGACAGAACAGCTTACCTCCTGAAATGCTGATTCAACAAAGCTGGAACAAAGTGATTTCCAAGTTTTGAGGTAATGCTGTCTGACTTCTCGCCAGGTGCCAAATTCCTAGTGCTAGAAACCACCCCCCAAAAGGGGACCCCCTTGATCCCCTGGGTTGCCAACAGCTTGTTTTGTGGTGTGTTCAGGGAGATAGGGCTCCAAACGGGAGTGGGAGAAGGATGCTGCAAGAAATGGCTGGAAGTTTCAGAGCCCCAGGCACACCATTTCCCTAGTGAGCCCCCCAAAATGAACCATGACCACCAGCAACAGCCAAGTGAGCCTGGTAGCTGGTAGCAGCCTGTACAGAGGCAAGCAATGAATCTCAGAGCACAGGAAGCTGCCTTGTGAGATGCTGTAATGCTCAAGTCGATGCAGGTACGGAAAGCCTGGTAACCGTGATGAGCCCAGCTTTGTGGCAGCGTTTTGTGCCTGAGATGCTGAGGGACCTGGCTTGCTGCTGCTCTGCTTGACTACTGCATGGCTATGCAATGTGATGCCACTGTCTGGTAAAAGGTAGAGATGAAGAGTTCGGACAATCAGGTCAGAAAACCATATCTCACGTGTGTATTTTGCAAATGGTCTGTACTAAGAGCTAAAAGCAAATCAGAAATTGCAGATCTGGTTATATGTGTGCTTAGTGAATCAGTTTCATGAGGTTAGAGCTATAAGGTGTCATAACAGGTGAAAATTTTGTGACCAGCAAGAAATTCACTTCAGCTAAGGGGGGGAAAAAAAAAAAAACAAAAACACACAACAACAACAAAACCACACAAAACTTAACGAAGAATGAAATTTTAAGCACAGGGAAGTCTTTGGAGAAGGTATTAACTATGTCTGGAAGAGGACATAGGCAACATGAAAAGCGCAAGTGATCTCAGCTATAGCTGTCTGCACTATGGCTGGATAAAATTTTTGAATAAAAGGAGGACAGGAAGTGTAACAGACTTGAACAAAAGTAAAACTGCAACAGAAGCTTGCTGTGCCTATTTCTGAAAGCCAGCATCCAGGAGACAGGGTGCTACTAAGTAGTTATCTCAGCTGCAAGTGTTATTTTAAAGGTCAGTATAAGTAGACATTAGGCATCCAGGGTAAAGTTCTTCTGACACGTATTAATTAACTGGATTTCAGAGCTGGTGACTGAATGCCCTTTAGTAGTTATTTCCAAACAATTCAACTGGTTGGTGTCTCAGCAAGAAATATCCAAAGCAAGCTCTCAGTGCCAGTTTTTAGCTCTCCTGAGCTAAATGGTTCTTGGTGCCCTCAGGCAGCTGGGTAGCCCTGCAGTCTAGGGCACAAGCCATTGTCATTCATTGGCGATATTTTCAGCAAGCTGAAAAATTCCACATCCATTGTTACAATATCTGGAAACCCCATGGGAGACATAATGTAAGTTGACCTTCTGTTCAGATCTGTGATATTAAAAAACAAATTTAAAAAAACCTAAAAGATTAGACTCTTAATGGTAAAGATTTGCCTTTTCCAGGTAGTTTCATTGTCCATCACTTCAGAAAGTTACATCAGAACTCAAGGTAACATGTAGTCTATTCCACATGCAAGTGACAATCCCTTTAAATAGGAAGGTTATAGGGAAATAAATTCACAGAACACATTTCATAATTTTATCATGTTTCAGTGCTCAGTTTTTACAAAACAAGTCAGTGATTAGATAAGGGACATCATCTACAGCTTCTGACACCAGATGGGTATATCTTGAATAAAAAGCTTATTGTTATTCATTTTTTGTCAATGTATGTCTCAAGACCCTATGGCAAACCACTCCTGGGGAGGCTAATCCAAAGCCACAGAAAGAACCTATAATATCAACTTCTGCTCCAATTTTCCCTAAGTTTTGTTTTGTTTTTTTTTTTAGTGTGTAGTGAGCTGAAACTCACAGCACTTTCACAGAATGAGGAAATAGAGATACGATTTGAGGAGCAGAGTGGGACATAATGAGACCTGATCTTGGGACCCATTCCACAGTCTGCAGAGGCATAAAGGGTAAATATGATAAATTACTTGCTGAGTTTGTGTTCAATATTTCTTAAAAGAACAATTCCTGGTGACAAGCATGTTCTCTTCCCCTCTCTCTCTCCATGTATGCATATACCTAAATAAAGCCCTCATAATCTCAGGTAGAAAAACTGATATTACTTTTACAGTGGAGGCATATAGGTAGCTAATGTAAAATTTGTTTATATTTCATCAAAAGTAACAGAGAAAAATTAAGAGTATGTCATACTGAAATTTAGGAGATTGATATGTAGTCACAATGTGTCCCTGTGCTACCTGTCTGCAAATCAAAATGATTAATCAGCACACATACCTGCCTTCCATTCCCATTTTCAGTAGTCACAGAAAATAGCAAGGATTTCTCTGCTCCATGTGTCCCTATACTCCTCAACAATGATTTGTTCAGAAAGCTCTGGAAGTGGCTGTATAAATATGACATACAGCCTGTAGTAACAAAAAAAAAAAAAAAGAGCACATTTCCTACAGTTTCTTAACACAAATATATTATTGTCAATATAACTTTAGGCAAGGTAAATGTTGTTTGATAATTCTACACATACATACTTTATTTTTTTGCACCGTTTCTGGCCTGTAGTTCACAACTAAACTTGGAGCAACCAACCTGTTCCACATCACAAGTCAGTACTTGACTTTCTCTCCTGCCCCCTGAGTTAACAGCATTAATGCACAAGACATAACTTGGTTACCTTTTCTGACAATTGCCAGTACCTCTCGCTTCTTCCAACTTTCTACAGACCAGTTGACTTCTGAGTCACAACTCTGGATCACACTGCACTGTTATGTTCAATACCTTGGCATTTACGTCCCCACCATCATATTTTCAAAAGGTGTTTGGAAGCCCTTCAAGCTTCTTCTCTTTCAGCTGGAATTAAGAATGAAAAACATTCTGTTCCAGGAAACCTTTATAAAATTTCATTACCAATTTCTGTTCTTCTCATGGAAAAAAGGCAAAGTTTATCACTGGGGAAGGGTAAAAGAAGAGACAACTACACTTTAAGGTTGTTTACAGCTCACAGATACATTATCAAATCACATTTTCAGTGAACTGAGGAGGCTTAAGTACAGTCAAATGATAAACTAACATTTCCAGACATTCAGTGCTCTCCTTTTTCAACCCAATACCCTAATTCTGTATCAGCTATGAGCCCCATGAAATGCCATAGTGATATATATGTAAATAATAAATATATAAAATGTTTATTTTAAAAATCCGTCCTCAGAATATTGTTGTCATGCAGCATGTGAATTCATAACACAACACTTTAAGACATAGAGAAGAACCCTTATACAGTCCCTAAATTTGGAAGTGGTTCCTGCATTCAGCTAAGGACTGAATTTCACCTACAGATTTAATTACTCTTTAGAATTTGCTGTTGAAAATTACTAGATTAAACAAGCCATTAGCAATTTAAAAGCTTCAGGTCTTATGATTTTATGTGTGAAGGTTTTACAGACTTTCAAGGCTTCCTTGCTTAAAAATTTGAAACAGATTTAAATACCTTGAAATTAAAATAACAGCAGAATAAGTATTACAGAAAAATTATTAATTGACCCCAGACCTACCAAGACCTATTTCTTTATTCCAGTTAATTTCCCTCTTTCCCATCAGGTCTTGTTCAAAGACAGTACAAAGTTACTATAGACAAATGTTCACTCCATGATATGAGTGTTGCTCACACTTTACAGCTGGGAGCAGAATTTGGTCCAGTGATTTTAAGCCTGAAAGAGAAAAGCCTCTTCCTATATGTTCTGCATTTTCTTTATTAAATATAGATTTCATCTGGGTACTACATAATACTTGATGTTGAGCATTATTGTGCAGCAAACACCACAAGGTGTAAAGTGGTTATAAGGAACAATCAAGCTGGGTGCAGGGGTTGAAGGAAGTGCCCTCATTTCTATTTATGTAAGCTTTGCTCGCAGGACAAATCCAGGCTAATGTTCATGACTGAGTTGAATAAATCATTTTGCTTTACTTAACCAGAGAACATAAAAATTCTCAGTATTGAGGATAAGGTTTTTCTGGGAATAGTAAGGGATGAATTTAGGTATTGGTTTTGGTTTAAATGTAATAATGCAGCAAATAGCTAATTTTGTATAATTACTGAAGCTACAAAAAGATACTAAAAAGCTTTTAGGTAGGAGGACAAGAAACTTTTGATCTGAATCAAACTGTGTTCATTACTTCATTATAACACTAAATGGAAATCGGACTTTAACATCTGCAACACTTTAAATTTTATCAATACAATGCAAAAGAAAAAACAATAATGAACCGAGGAGTCTCTGTCAATTTGACAGCTTGGCTAATACTGGCAGCATGATTTCACTATGATGATCCAAAAGATACATTTCAAAATAGTAAGTCTGCCAGTTTTCAGTAGCAAGGTATCTTTCTAAAACCTGCTAAAACCATTTAATCATAAGCTAAATGTGTTATTTTAATTTTTTCCCCTGTATAACTATCTTGAAAGCAAATCCTGCTTCACTAGCCAAAAGTGGTATAAATTTCGCAGTTTATACTATCCATTGCCCAATTGAGCCACTTCTTTACTCCTGGCTTTCTACTAACACCCACAGTTTACAGAATATAATTGTTTGAATTACACTAACTGTAAAACAACCACTAACTCCATTTATTGTGAGAGAATAGTATAGCACTAATGTGACCAAATTAAAGCTTTTGCAAAGAGGGGAAACACTTGTACAATGAAATAAGAAAGGCAATGAATACTGACCAGAAAGTCTATTTCAATGAAAAATGTAGGTCTTATGTTCATAAAAATCCCAAAGAAAACCAGTCCTCAAATCCTGTACTCTGTCAAAACCAGACTTCAGTGATGCCGGTCACTTAAAACACCTCACAAGACTCTAACTTGAAAAGATATTTTGTTATGGCTAGCTACTGTTCCAAAACAAATTATATGCACATTTTTGCATGACAAATGTGATACTCATGTTTTTAAAATATGTGACTTTATACTCCCTTATATCCAACACTTATTCTAGTTTCTCATTCTGACATCCTACAGATTTAAGCTTCTGGTGGCTTTCACTCAGCTCTTGCTTGCTTAATGCCACCTGAAATAAAGTACTCATGGGAGAGCTCTGCCTAAAGAAAGAGATCAGTGGTGACACAAAATTATATTCTGGGCTGCAAGAATAAAATACATTTCAATTTTATAAAAAACATGAAAATAAAGCCCTCATCTTTCATCACCATGCTGCCTTAAAAAGGACACCAAACATGATAAGGAACTAATCTGTTCTAAATGCTGAATTATATATTGGTACTTATTAATACTGTAACAAAAAGCATGACCTGTTTCTCAATGTAACCTGGTTTGTTTCTTCGTAAAGGTAAGACTGCATGCAGACCAATTGACCAGCCTGTTGTGACTTGCCTTTGAAAAAACATTTCAAGGGGTACAATTTCCACAGCCACCTTTGTACCACACGTTGATCTTCTTTACACAGTATTATGAAACAATGGATTAATCTTCTTTTACAGAGATAAAAAAAATAACATAAACATAGCAAGGGCCAAATATGTTGTGACTGATACACATTATAAAATCTGTTTTGAACTCTACTGTTTTGTTACAAATCAGTTGGATATGTTTCCACCTTCAATTTATGACTTTTTTTTTTTTTGAGTGTTACTTGTCTTGGATCAGACCTTAAAAGCAGCAGAAAATTTCAGACTTGCTTATTTGTCTTCCTAGTCAACTTTCTGTGTTTTTGGAAACCTTCAAAATATCCTACAAAATAAGCTGACATTCTAGAAGCTAAAACCAAGATCACTTGCAGTTGCCCTTCACCTAATTAACCACCAAAACTACATTTTCACTAAGACAATTACACCAGCCCAAAATATCACATGGCTTAAACAAGGACATCATGTTGCAACATTACTTAAATTTGAAACTCGTTCCCGTATATCTGATTTAGAAATAGAAATGTGAATCTAGACTGAATGTTTAACACCAAGACTAAACTTTTATATGGGGAAATTCTTGTGAGAATAAACATTCACAGTTGCTTCACAAAGTGGGAAAACACATGTCTATACAGACACATACAAACATTTCTTAAGCAAACATTTAGAGACATTTAAAGACCATAAAAATATATTCTTCAAGCTTTGACACTATATTAAGACATTCACTCATTCTTCCTGGTCTCTTCTTCTGTAGCTTCAGAGGAGCCAGTTCTGAGGAGGTGGCCATTCCAAACACAACAGCAGTTGTTAGAATACACATTCTCTTGGCAAGCCGTATTTTCCACTACTCTGAAACTGTTCCCAGTTTTTTTGACCAACACTACTTAATACAGAAATGCTTACTAGCAGTAAAAGATAGCCCTTAATATTTATGAAACAATCTTTTTCCATCTTCCACCCACTGCCAACCTCATGGAGTTTAACAAGGTCAAGTGCAAGGTCCTGCACCTGGGTTGGGGCAATCCCAAGCACAAGTACAGGCTGGGTGGAGAGTGGATAGAGAGCAGCTCCGAAGAGAAGGACTTGGGGGTAAGGACTTTTACCCTGGTGGACGAAAAACTGACTTTTAGCAACCTTGCCTGTGAAGACTGGAATTGATGCTACCAGGACCTTGAAATAGCACAGACTCCATTAGTTAAAGCAGAAGTTCCTGTCCCCTAAAATTCATACAGTCATCACACTAGTCACGCAGCCACAGACAAGTAGGCAAAAATATGCTTTTCCATCTCCATTTTATGACATCAGGGTTGTGAAAAAAAAAAAAAAAAACAAACCACCAAATCAAACAAACAAAAAAGGTAATTTTGAAGAACATATACTGCTTTTACCTTCAGCTTTTTCAATGTGTTTTCAATGTATGCCTATTTCAGTAGATACTTGATTTTAGCTCCTTCATTAAAAGGAGACATTTTGCTTTTAAGAAAGGTGTTATTTGCTTATCCAGACTGGGGATAATCAGTCATTACTGTGGAAGAATAGGAAGGGCTGATGATTTTATTTCTTTACAGCTTCCCACATTACCTATAGAAAGGCTTAAGGCTGTGGTGAATCAGAAGTTATTCAGCTGATTTGATGTCCTGCAACAGTTCCCAGTGATAATCTTAAGAAAGATCTAGTCAACATCCTGGAGGGAAGGGATGCCATCCAGAGGGAACTTGCCAGGCTGGAGAGGTGGGCCAGTGCCAACCTCAGGAAGTTCAACAAGGCCAAGTGCACCTGGGTCGGGGCAATCCCAAACACAAGTACAGGCTCGGTGGAGAGTGGATAGAGAGCAGCCCTGAGGAGAGGTA
>NW_010274011.1:17599-29326 GCF_000690775.1 Eurypyga helias
TGGAACTGTTTGCCCAAAGAAGCTGTGGATGCCCCATCCCTGGAAGTGTTCAAGGCCAGGCTGGACGAGGCTTTGAGCAACCTGGTCTAGTGGAAGGTGTCCCTGCCCATGGCAGGGGGGTTGGAACTAGATGGCCTTTAAGGTCCCTTCCAACCCAAAGGATTCTATGATTCTATGAAATACTGTGTTATCCATAACATACCATGAGGTTTTTAGAGTAATAATTTACCAATAATGGAATGGCAGTAGATAAAAATATGCAACATCGAAAAAAAAAAAAGCAAGCTTTTTTATATGATCTTTATATGATCTCCTACTAAGGATATTTTTTTTTCAAAGCAAAAAATATTAGATCAGTTTTATGACAATAAATTAGTGTTTCTGTGTATATAATATGACTCACATTTACGAATTTACAACAATAAGTAATATTACAAGTTTGGTGCATGGATGGGATGATTGTGATTAAATAAAAACACATAAACTTATGTCTCTAAGAAATGTGGTACTTAAAGATATTTCATTCCTGCAGAAGAATTCATTTCTTGTGAGTGAAATAAAAAATGTGAACATAATGAGAAAAAATCAATAGCAGAATTATTTCAAGTAACTGAGTAAGTAGCTTTTGTTGTAAAAAAGGTATATTTTTAAAATGTAATTGACTTTGAAGGTTTTAACTGAACTGCAGAAGGTCAAGATTTTTGTTATGGTTACTTATAGTATGCTGCCAGAAAGACAATAATCTTTAGTACTGATATTTATTATACTATAACAACTAACTTTCTTCATCTGTAGTTCTGACTATAATCTCTAGTTGTAACTTGTATGAGAGCAAGTGAGCAACCCTTTTCTTTAGAATATGTTTTCTTCTTCTTCCTTTTCTGACACTAGATACTTTTCCCTGGTTTATTCTAGACATTAAGTCCCCTATCAAAAAATTTCTTAGACTCATTATTTCATCCTGCTGGAATGAAAGACTCCTGTCTTTCCTTGCCTCAGCATTGTAGATGGACATCTGCAGGAATGGAGGAGACACGAACCTTTAAGAGGTACTCTTGACCTTCATGAGAATCCATGGCATTCTTCCTTCTGGTGTTAGTTTGTTCAAAAACCCTTTAGAATAAATAAACTGACTCTTCACTGTGTTCAGCACTGCTATCCAAAGTAGGTACGTTTCCTGGTGTGTGCTAGCTATTGAATCCCTGGCATCCTTTGACAGATCTGGTACATTGGCACAAATAGGTTTTGAGAAGCAGAAGGTAAGTTCCTGGTCTGACTTTTAATCCACTTTTTCTTTCCATCACCCTTTTCTTATGAGGCACTGCTGAATAATATCCAAACACTGGTAGGGCTCCTTTTGACCAGCATCATTAAGGGGTACATATAAAAACTGTCCAAGGAGGCAGTGTACAGACTCTAGATGAGTTAAGGTTTTCCATGCGTTCTGCAGGGTGAGAGTTGCAGAGAAACCCTGTGGGTCTGAAAGAGGACATGGCTGAGCACTACTACATGTTCATTTCGATTGATGCATTCCTGAGGAGTGATCTGCCAGAGCACTGATCCCATCTCAAGGAGCACATTGGTGTAGTGTAATAAAAAGTATTGTATCGATTTGGCTGTCAAACACAAAGATAAACACATTGACATTCTTAGAAAAAAAGGCAGAGTGCTATTGTCCCTTTCTCCCTGAAGAGGGGGGAAAAAAAAAAAATTAAACATCACACTTTCACACCGTGAAAACTTCTGGTTTCATTCTATCTTATATATTTATCTATTTACTTGCTTCATTCTTTGTTTTGGTGGCTGGGGTTTTTTTGTTTTGTTTTGTTTTGTTTTCACTGCTTTCTTCATGTTGCCTTAGCTTTCTCCCCTGAGACATGATGCTTTCAGCTGGGCTGTTGTACCTAGTTCTTTTCTCAAGAAAGTGATAACTGAAAGCAAGTAAAATTAGACTGTCTACTTAGTTTTCTATGATATATTGGCACTCTCCTAGATTAAGTCCTCATAGGAAAGAAAGACTCATGTGTCTATATATGTCCCAATCTTTCTAAATAACTCTCTCGGGAAGTCACATAAAATCAAATATACTGATTGTACTTAGTTTATTTACCCTCTTCTATTCATGCATTCCATTGAAGAGTTTAAACTCCACTGGGAAGGGTATCACATTTTTGTATAGTATTTCTAATAACACACATATGGCTCAATGAAAAACAGAAATAACAAGATATTCTAGATTCTTATTGCTTTTCACTTAGTGTAATCTATGGAGGCTTGCACAGCTTGGATTCTTTTTATAATATCACTAACTTTTTGAGTAACCCTCAGTAAATCACCTCATTTTTCCTTATTTACAAAATGGTGATAATAATATTCTGTAAACCACAAGGCACTTCAAGTCTTAAGTGTGATACTTATTAACTAATTGACTTCAAATATTGCCATTTCCTTCCCAGAAATATATACATATTAAAACCCCAACAATAATAAACAAACCAAACCAAGCAAAAAACCCCTACAACTAACCAATCAACCAACCCTAAATCTGCAATACTTACGACATTCTTCAAGGCCTTTTCTCAGCAAGTGAATACAATCCACTGGTCTTTATCAGGTGGAACAAGGATTCTCTAAATTTACAAGCCATCATCAAATATCAGGGGAGGAATCCAAAGAAAGTTACTGGTTTCACAAGTCCTTGGATGAGGCCACGTATTTTTATTTAACTGCTTAACAGGACACAAGACAGAGTTTCCACTATATTATGCAGTAAGAATACTTGGTCTTCAGTGGCATCTCCCATTCTGAAAGATTAAAATTACTTTGCTTCTATGGGAAATGTCTCAGCTATAGCTGCAAGATTACATTCTAAGAGCACAAGAAAACTGAACTTGAGCCTTTCTATAAATAGATGTGTACGGCTGATATATCATTACCGGGGAAAAGGAAAATTAAACTGAAGCTGATGCTAAACTTTCATATTAACTCTTACATTGAACAATCAGATTTCAGAATGAAATGCAAGCAAAATAATTTCATTTTAATTTTCTTATTCAGTTTAAAATTCAGATTAGTTTTCCCCATAGGAAAACTGCATCTACTCTTTAGACATGTGCTGGATTCAGCCAGGAAAGGGTTAACTCTCTTTACTGTGGCTATTTTGCTTGCCGGAGTTAAACCACGACAAGACATGCTAAAATTATAATCAGTACTTCTGGATCATTTATTACGGGCAGTCACTTTTCTAAAAATAACATTATCTGAACTCTAGCAAAACAGGAACGTGTTAATAATAGACTCGAAGTACCCATCAGCTGGCTGGGATACAAGAAACCATACAAAAAAATGTTTAATTTTTGAAACATTTTCCTAATTGCAGAGAAGTAAAGCAACAAAGGAATCAAGTTTCACAGCTAAAATTTTTCTGCACTAGTATCAATAGAGATTTTCCTTTTAAAATGTCAACAACCAAAAGAAGCTGGTTCTGTTCTGAACCATCTGCTTTATTGTATTTTAAATTACATGTAATGATTATATGAATTTGAACATCTAACATTTCTGGCTAATTTGAGAGAAAAATGCAATTTCATAGCCCAACTTTTCATTTATAGTTTGCCTCATGCACTCATAAGGGAGAGAACAGTGGCTCTGTAACAGTTGTTCAGGTCCCTGATTGTAAAGTTAGTCAAGATTTTGGAGAATTATACAGAAGTGTTTCAGGATAGCTTCAGCCTAAGCTGAATTCCCAATAGCACCAAATGAACATACAAGTAGCCACAAATGAGACAATTTTTTCCCCTTTGCCAGGTGTGAGACTTAGGGCCTTTGCCCAATTCAATCAGATAAACTAAATTTGTGGTAACCATCATTAGGGACTTACTGGAGACAAGAATGCGACTTTCAAATATTTATTTCTACAGAGAAATCATTACTTTGAAGTCTAGCCAAGTCCAAATCTATGTCTGAAAACAGTATTAGGCATTATGTGTGAGTCTTCCTTGTCTTAATTTTCCTGATTTCCATTTTTCTTTGTTTCCTTCTCATCCTTTCTGCTCTAAATATCACCAAAAGCAACAAGGGAAAGTAGTTGAATAAAGGACAGTGTCAAAAGAATCCTATTCAAGTGCATTGGCAAGAATAATGGAAGTAAAGTAATTACTAGTCGGGGTTTTTTTTTTCATTTTTTAATTCCAGCAATCCTGGAAGTACACCAAATAAAAAACCTTTTTCTCTTTCTTAATTGAAATGCCTCTGTGAATATCTTTGCTTTTAACTTTTACTTTGAGAAATGTACTTAAATCAATGATTGGTTAGGTGTCCTAACATTTCTTTGGATCTGACCAAAGGCATTTTTACTTTGAATTCTATGATGAGCTTGATAAAGTGATACTGCAGATTAAATAAATCTACTGTAAATAAAAAAAGCAAACCACAGCCCAAGGGGGTTCACTACATGGATGCCTTGCTAGTCAGTAACTTGTTTAATAGCTGGTTTAGCAAATTTTGTTAGTGAGCAAAAAGAAGGCAGAAGGCACTTGGAGCACAATATAAACCTGCTAAGAAGACCCATAGATTACAGTTAGTCATTTGCTGGGACTGTGAGGAAGGTTTGGTGCAGGAGTTGATGCAATCAGGGGACTGTTGCCTGAGAAACCTTCTCATGAACTCAAGGCAGGGATGTTCCATGAAACACTGCCAGCTTTTGGAATGAGGGGAAATCTCTACCCATGCATAAATGCTATATATATCACTGCCATATTTTTCACAGTTTTATGATTACATTTAAATTTCCTGTTAAAGATTTCTTTGTCTTTACGTGATTAGAGTGTATTTCCAGGTAAGTAAGTTTTTCCTATCACAAGGAGCTTATGGAGTACAGTTATTTTTAGTGAGATTGTGAGACACAAGGCAGTTTATTTACTTATTATGAACCATATTAAACTTGTTTAATTAGGGGAATTTTTTTCTGCTTCTATGTGGCAAAAGAGCTACATATATGAGCTTTATCATAAAATAGTTATTGGCAGGATGTTGTGGATATTGTACATATTATAAAATAGTACTACAATACAGTAGTGCAACTGTAGTATTGTTTGACAAAAGAATAGATATTGGCTAGAGACAAGATATTCGTTGCCCATTTTAAAGTGCTTAAGTACTGTTATGGAAAAACATGATAATCTTTACCCTGAAATGCTGAACTGTACCTATGTGCAAAGGAGTTATAAAACTTGTCTGGACTAGCAGCTAAGGAGATCCCTTAATGATGTATTGATGGCACAGATGTCACTAAAACATCAGGGGTTTGTGGCAATGGAATATAAGTGAAGGCTCGATGGTAGAGGCATGCCAGGGTGGCACTTCATCCTAGCTGACTTCTAGCCTGTATAGTGACACTGTGGATGCACTTAGAGATTGACATAATTTTTTGTAATGGTATCAAAATGAAGGTAAGGGAAGGTTGGCATAAAATCTTTGCCCTCAGTTTTGTAAAGTCAAAGTGTGTTGAAGCTGATCCTGAATTTAAGATTTTGTAATATAAACACAGTGAAACTGATTTAAAATTATAAGCACTTGTCAGAACTTTTACCAAAATAACATTACATAAATATTTTCCTTCAAAAATCATGTTAAAAGTATCTAGTGCACATAAGAAAGAATTAGGATAGTGATGAACACAATCTATATGCGGGAACAGAGACCAAGCTAACCAACACAGATTAATCTAGAGGATTAATGAGTTGTTTCCCTCACTATATTTCTGTAATCTGCTAATGTATCAGAGCAGGTTACTATTTCCTATGTCATCTAAAAGGAGTAGAAGTAGAGTCACTTGAAAATGTTGCTTATAAAACTGAATTATATTTCTCTTTCAGGGATCTTGTCATTGCTTTTACAAACTGTTAATCTACTTTATATTTTCACATTTGATAAACAATTATTATTTACATGCAATATGAATTAATTAGCTTTAAGAAACTGATTGTTATTATGCATGAGTTACTTCCTCTCCCCTAAGACTGAAATGAAAGTGAGCTACTGCATCTCTAAAGGCTTCCCTAAAAGGAACATTGTGAAGTAAATAGCATAGTTAAACATTTGTTAAATTGGCACTAATGCATATTGCATCATGTCTTACCTAATGTGAAGAAAATCTTAGCAGAATTTGAAAGAAAGGATGACATACCTCAATTTCCCGTGTCAGTCTAGAAGACCTAGATGCAGTGATGAATTTGCTCAGAATTATTTTTTTCTGGCTGTGACTACAGGCTTGTTGACACCAGAAGTCCTTTTTCTATTGCTCTTATGGTTACTGACATACTTCTTTTTGTAAATATGTGTCTGTCTCTCTCTCTCTCTCTGCCCTGCGTTTTTGGATGCTTGTTCCTTCACGGATTTTGCCACAGTTTTACCACTTCAGGAAGGGTCCACTGACTTGATCCTTCACCTCTTAAATGTTCCACATACAGGCATTATACAGTTTGGTGATAACACTCCCAGTTTTTCCTCTGCTAACAACCCCTGCATCAAGGAAAGCAAAATCCCATGGAAAAATTACAAATGCATATTCATCATTATTAGCAATTTCTCCTCCTGACAAATTTACCTAGTTTTCCAGAGACCACCATGCACCAGTACTTTACTTGGAAGGGATAATCAATATATATTTTTATCTAACACATATAATGATGCACTACTGACCTAGTTTCATGATCTTTCAGCCATAATTTTGTAAACTTGTCATTGCTCACAGACAAGCTCAGGGAAAAGTATATGTACTTACAGAGAAAGCAAAAACATTGGCCTTTCTTACTCCCTTAATTTGAGATAAATCAGCTATTTTTCTACTTCTTATTTTAGGTTTTGTTTGCTTGGGGGTTTCCTAATATTTTAGTACAAATTTGTAAAATCTAAAAGAGGTTCTAGAAAAATCCAAAGCTGCTTCCCCTTCTTTCCAAGAGCATTTAGGCATTGTCACACATGGATTTGACTGTTGCTATTGCCACATTCATTTTGGAAAATGGCATTCCACACCTACCTTACAGTAAAATGACAGAAAGTGACATGCATATTATCAGTTTAAATGGTTTTACTGAACTTGGTAGTTACAGCATCTGTCAATAGTCATACTGCTGACAAGGGCTCAGTAGTACAATTCAATATGTGTCTCATGAGGAATGAAGGGGAAAAGATTTGATTTTCTTCTTCTCTGCCTGAATCTTTGAGAATAGCTAGATTTCATCCTAATGCTATGCAGCAGCCCACAATTTACTCCAGTCACAAGGAACTTCAAATCATTCAGCTACTTTCTACTAAGCTCTACTATGAGTCAAGGTCATAGCAATACTGGATGATAGAAAACCTACAGATTATCTCAGATCCAAAATATGATAGCTCAAGTTGTCTTGGATTCTGAATACCAGCATCTATCTTTGCCACATCAATATGCAATGTAAAAGGTTCATGACTGAAACATTCATATTAACTATTTTATTTCTCCTGGGAGTGAGTCACAAGGTGATGATGAAAACTAGTGTCTTTCCATTGATTTTAATGCAGCTATGCCAGCTGGCACCACTTAAAAATTTCATTCCTTATCTCAAATTCCACACTTATATGACTTAATTCATAAACAAAGTAAAACCTTGTGGGAAGAGGCCATGCCTCTCTGCTGCTCTGTCTCATCACTAACACTTACAGAAGATTAGATTTTAGAATTCATGACCTGCTTAGTGCTTCAGAAAGAAATAAATCTAAAACAGTAATGAAAAAAAAAAAAGCTGGTTTTATTACCTGGCTTGTGTGTGTATTGCTTGTTCAGCATCTTGGCTTCTCAGTCCAAAAGTATAGAAATAAACAGATGGCAAATAAAATTTTTAAAGCATCTTTGAAATATTATTGTTATATTCAAAACTATGTATTTCCTAAGATCACCTATGTCATAAAACGTTAAAGAGGAGTGAAGAAATAACTTGAAATAACCTGTAACTAAGCTCTTAAAGTATAGCAACCCAAATTTTACACTTCATTTGTAGATAGTCTTCAAATTTTTAGGGTCACTTTGAACTAAGTATTTTGCCTGGACTGTAATTGCTCTGATGTCTGTTGTTTACCGAGGTAGAGAAATCTGTGTTATATGTGTGGGGTTTTCATGTATCTTTTTCCAGTTATGACTTTTTATGAAGAATTCATTGTTATGGAAAGCCTTTATATGTGAGACAGATCTTAGATTCACATCTAAGATGGATTTAAATTCCTCAGCATTGAAATATCTAATTTTAATTGCTTGCTCCCTCTAATGAAATCTATACCTCTGACTTGTTTCCCAAATTCAAGTACAGGGCAAAGAGTTTTCTGAAAAAAAAAAACACAAAAAATCACAGAGTACCAGCAGGAGCCAATCCCACATAATGTTTTTTAAGTCAGTGGACTTATGAGAATAAGCGATAAATATTGAGCCATATTCTGACTACTTGATGTAAAATACATGTACAGCATTTGGAGCCAGCGTTCTTGTCTAAGGCCACACTCTTCAATACACGTGTACTGTGTTTGCGTGGCAAGGTTTTGGTAGCAGGGTAGTCTGGGACAGTGAATTAAAAATTGCCACACCAACCAGACACAGGCACCCTAAGGGTTTCTCAGTGTGACTGGTATGGCAGGCTTCCATCTATCTTTGCCAACCCCTCGTGTAGCTGCACTCCTTCAGAGGGAAGCAGTGCAAGCCCTTGCCCCATCTACCACCCATCACTTCTCCTCAAACCAAATCACATATCAAAGGAGAGGATATTCTTTCTTGCTGGGTCAGAAACCTTTAAAGACGGCAGTAATTTACTGCACTCTGATATGGAGCAAGAAAATAAAGAGTGATCAAATCTCCATTTAATTTCTGTTTGGTACTCAAATACAGGGTCTGGAGCACATTACACTGTGATTCCGAAGTGAAAATGAAGAAAAAGAAAAGGAAGGAATAAAAAAATATTACTCTGTGTGCCATTACAGTCAAGAAATTAGCATATATCCATCTAAAATGCCATCTCCTTCAGAATAATATGTGCAGCTCTGATCACTGTGTTTCCAGGGGAAAAAAAAAAAAAAACCAAACCACAAAAAACACCCAACTTTTAAAGGTAACTGGCAGAGGTTTGGAAAACGAAATTAAAATCTCAAAGAAATCAGAGAAAGTTTCAGAAAAATGATCAAAGTGATGGAAAAATGCTCAAGAAGACTGGAATTCTTTTACTTAGGTGATAGAAAAAAATTGCTCTTTCTTATCATGTTTACCAATCACAATAAAGACGTATGCACTCATAGTCTGGAAATGGTTGGGAGCTTTTATCTCCATTTCTTGTAATAAATGGACAGGAGAAGTTCAGTTAAATGGTGGTAAATTAACCATAAATACTTCTTCCACATGGCAGAATAGAAGTCAATATTCCTGGAGCTGCTGAGGCCCAAATCTCAGAGATCCCGAAAAGACAAACATATCTGATTAACATCCTGAATTCTCACAAGTAACAATAACCTTTTTTTTTTTTTTTTTTGGTAATATATTTAAAACTTTTTGTAAGCTTTGTATCCAGCAGAAGTCAGTTTAAGATCTAGAGGAACCGAAAAGAAAAAAATATATTGTAAATTATTGTAGATTAACAAAGCCAGAAAATCTCAAACTTTTCCACTTCCCCCCCTCTTGTAGCTACAGATACAATAAACAATATCTTTCCTAAGGCCAAAACGGATGGACCTCTAGTCTAATCCAAAATGGATATTCCTAAACCAAAGGAGATTAAAATTATCTAGATAATAAAAGTCATATTACAGTTTTCAACTGAAATACATCAAAAGAAGTATCAACAAGGTATCTTTCAAGTAATTCTACTGCTTAAGTACAAAGGTAAACTGTGTTTACTATTGTTTATATGACATGTTTAATTTGTTTATTAAGCAATGTTTTTTACATTATTTTGGTTTTGCGTTTTGGGTGTTGTTTTTGGTTTTGGGGTTTTGTTTTGTTGTTTTTTTTTTTTTTGCATTTGAGTTCAACCGCACATCATATACTCTATTTCTACCTTAGCTCTACTTCGCTGCGAACTTTATCCTAAAAAGCAGATTACTGCATGATTCGGTAAATAATAATTCACAGTGCATATTTTATTGCACATACTCATCTATACATCACAGGTATTAGGCATTTCATTGTTTTAATGGTTGCATAGCTATTGAATAAAAAACAAAGAGATGTCTTTTAGTAGGTAAAGGAAACATTTATGGCCTCACTCCAAAAAGTTATATACCAATAAATATGAACAATAGGAGAATAAAGTGTCATGAATTCCATAGTCATTTGCTGATATTACAGTATGCCTGTGATAAACAAGGGTAACAAGACTGTTGAAAACACTACTTTTGTACTCTTCAAAATTGTGTGCTTTCATAAACTGATTCATTGTAATGAAATGTAAATTTAAAGTCTTACTTTTCCATTTGCCAGTACATTACTGGAGCATTTTTCATATGTCCATTATAACCCTTAATATCCTTTGTCATTAAAACACTCATTCTTCATCAATATATCTTTTTCCTCAACAAGCTGACTTTGCTTACATGTGTCCAAATTGGTTTTGCTATTAAAAAAGACATAAAATAAGCCCAAATGCACCAAATTTCCCAATATTTGGAAAAACTACTTTTATTTTTCTTCAGTCACTTCAAAACACATACTGGCATCTTTTCCTTTGGAAAAGTAGAGTTCTAAGCCTTCCTGAAAAGAATTGCATAGGCAAATGGACTTGGGCATGCAAAAACTATTCAGATGCTATGTACAGTGTTGTGGTCAACATGGGCCCCAATTAGAGCTTATTATTCCTGAATTTCATTTCTTAAATGGAGAGAGGTAGTATAAACAGTTGGTGAGATGTTTATATATCCTGCAACATCCTATACAATAAAGCCTTTGATTTAAAAAAAAAACCAAAAAAAAAGGCTAGAAGATCATCATCATGAAACTTTATTCTTACTTTATATCATGCTGCATTTCTGAATGTTTGGTAAAGTAGTCTCAATGCTTTTTTTTTTCTTTACTGGAATATTATAAAACTTTGATTTTAAAAACACAAATACAGAACATATAACGGCCTCTTTCCATTTGACTTTTTAAGGAAGAAAAGCAATCTCCTAGACTTGATGTGGGATTAGAGAGAGGAGTATTTTCTCACTTTAATTTTTACACTTAAGTAAATTAAAGGGTTTAATTTTGAAAATTTTATGCCTGATCTTCTTTTGCTGGTCTTTAGGAAATTAAACTTGGGAAATCGTATTCACAAATATTTTTTTTACTAATATTTGTAAGTGGTTTTCTATACATGTAGTAACAATTCTGCATTACCGTCACTGAGTATGTCTGGAATACTACCATGCATAATCTCTGCGTAAGCATGTGAGTTTCAAAATGCTCTTCAGAATTAATTTAGTCATACTCACAGATGAGAGTCACAGAGTAGTGAAAAGATGAGAGCATCTTCTGTCGCACAGTACCTGCAAATGATTCCAGACTGGGCTACTGAAAAAATCTTGATCTAGCTCTAATCAGTGACAAAATTTTCACTTTAGTGATGAGACCACAGAGTCTTAGTCAGTGTAATATACACATCCCAGAGTGGCATAATATGCAGTTTACATCAATTGGGTTTCTTCAATGTTGTATTGGTGACAAGTGGTGTTCCTCAG
>NW_010274012.1:0-5658 GCF_000690775.1 Eurypyga helias
TGATTCTATGAATTAAACTAAATCACAACCTCAATCTAAGGCCATGAGGGCAAGAGTCAAACGATGCGAGACTTGACGTAAAATTAACACCCACTTTTTACTGATGCTTTCAGGGGAAAAAAAAAAAAAGAGTTCCTAATGGAATTTATTTACTTAAAATTATTTTCATAGAACCACAGACTGGTTTGGGTTGGAAGGGACCTTAAAGCCCACCCAGTTCCCATCCCTCTGCCATGGGCAGGGACACCGTCCGGCAGACCAGGTTGCTCCAATTTTGCCTCAATTAAACAGGGTGATCGTTTTCCTTTTCTACCAACGTGTTTCAGGGGTTTGCGTCTCGCGCGGACGCATGCGTACGGAAACGCAGATCTCCAATCAGCCTGTGGAAAGGGATGCCTGTCTGGGTTTTAGAGAGGGAGATAAAGAAAACTACAGCCCGTTCTTAACGGAAATCCAGACCAGGTTGCTCCAATTTTGCCTCAATTAAACAGGGTGATCGTTTTCCTTTTCTACCAACGTGTTTCAGGGGTTTGCGTCTCGCGCGGACGCATGCGTACGGAAACGCAGATCTCCAATCAGCCTGTGGAAAGGGATGCCTGTCTGGGTTTTAGAGAGGGAGATAAAGAAAACTACAGCCCGTTCTTAACGGAAATCTCGCCTTCGAATATTGAATTGCTGCCTCACTCCTCCTTCGGCACCGCAGGAGCTTCCAGAGCAGCGATCAGCCAGTCCTTAGCCCAGCGTAAATCCACAGACTGATTCTCCCCGCTACTTTTGGACTCGCTTCCTCCAAATTCAGAAGAAACGCTAGACTTCCTCAGGCCTCGACGTGGCCAGCGTTGAACACCGGCCAACCTGAGCTGTCACACTGGGATAGAGGGTGTTCCTGCCGGGCGTGACCAGAGGAGCGAAGGCACTACGACACCCCTGCGCGGGAACAGGCTGCAGCACTACCCCGAGTCCGTGGGGGTTTTTAAACACGCAAACGTTCGGTGCTTGCAACTATCTTATTGAGTTTGGATTATTTTATGACCTGGGCAGGCTTATGGTTCCAAACCTCTACCACTGCGCAGGTCAACGAGCGTTTTCAATGTCAGAAAGGATAAAAATCAACTTTTCTCAACTTTACGACCTGCCGTGTGTAAGAGCGGACTGACTTCACCAGCTCTTTAGATAAACCGACGGAGCAACCCTCTTCGACGACCACCAGCTCAGTAACACCCTTCCAAGCGGTTACACGTCCAGCCGAGACCCCAGGCCAGATGCGCGAAGAGACTGCGGAAGCCTGACCTTCGTTCCACCATCCAAATACTGACAGTCCTGCGAAACCAGTAAGATGAAACCAGTAAGACAAAACCGATAAGATAAAAAGAGATTGTTATGACCAATAAACACCTTCCTGGAATGATCCTGCTTGTAAGAACCACACACGAATGGCTTGATGGATCAGGCTGATCCATCAAGCTGCTGACGACCCACCTATCCGGTGGGAACATCCCAACACTCTGACGTGCCACGGTAAGACATGTAAAATGCAGTGAAAACAAGCGCTCCCCGGTAAGTATTTTTATGGGCTAACGAAGGAAATCAGTTCAGACGTGAGAGCAGCAATGAAACCCAGATGCCTTTAACGCCGCTCGGTACACGCGTGTCACTGGAACAACCCACCGGAGTATCTGTGCCCCTACGGCTGTCAGGCAGCCGCGCGACGGTTTCGCGCCATCACGTGCCTTCTTCATTCAAATTACACGTTAAAATCAGGATGCCTCAGCGCCCAAAACACCAGGACTCACGGGATGCCGCAAACCGGAATTTTCAGCCCAGGATCGTGCGTCACTTGTCGTGCTGTACCGGCGCACAAATAATAAGAATCCCAGCGACGTTCCAAATCGACTCCTGCCAGCGGAGCTATGACAACGGCGATCACCGTAGCAACCGCGTGCTTTTATTTGCTGCTGTTTGGTTGCACCAGCCCAGCCTGGTTCTCCCAACTCCGCTTCCTATGGGAGAGGGATGCTGAGCCATTCCCGTGCCGGGGGCGAGGGAGGTAGGCCGCAGGCAGGCTGGAATGCTGCTGAGTTTCACTCACCGAGGATACGTTCACTTCAAATACCATCGTCTGTAATCTCAGATAAGCCATACACGATTGATAATACAAGATCGAATTGTAAATAAATGTATATCAGGTACATTTGCGAGTTAAAGATGTGAATGAGCAAGTAAATACCAGTAGCAGAGCTCCTGCGGCCTACAAAACAGAACCCAGGCATTTCAGAGGCATTATAAGATTATTTTCTTTCATCCTCTTTTTCTCCCTGGCTAATAATACACCTGCAAGGCTGCTCTTCCATCTTTTCAGCGACTGTATCATTCTACCTCGCATCGGAGTCGAGGGAATGAAAAAATGGATATTGAAAATTCACGCTTGGTTACAGAATACCGGGAGAAAAAAGCACAGAAGGGAAAGCTCAAAAGCTGCATCATGCCGTCTTTTCAATCGGCTGTCTTGAATACCCGCGTTCCATGACACATCCTCCAGAAAAATGGGTAAGTGCCTGCCAGGTGATAAGCAAACCACATGCATTTCCCACTCCTGGCCTTTACAGCCAAACCTTCGTTATGGAAACAGGAAGAAACCCCCTTCGGCGCCACCTCCTTGATAAACGAGACCGTTTCTTACACAGAACTCCTAAAGATTTGTCAGACCTGCCCTTTAACGGTCAATATACAGGCAGAATATTCCAGTAACCTGGCAGCACGCATCATCATTTTCTAACCTAAGGGGTTAGGGACGGGATTTGTCTCATGAAATTGTTAGTGGTGGCTCGTGAGCAAAACCGGAGGGGGAAAACCAACCTCTCCAAGTTCACTTATAGGAAAAGATCCTCTAATCCCTTAGCATAAGGCCAGAGCTTGCGTGGAAGCAAGGCCAGGCTGGATGAGGCTTGGAGCAACCTGGTCTAGTGGAGGGTGTCCCTGCCCGTGGCAGGGGGTGGGAACTGGATGGGCTTTAAGGTCCCTTCCAGCCCAAACCATTCCATGATTCTGTGATACCTGGAGAAAATACAGCTGGAAGCTCAGAGGCCAACACCTCCTAACCTAGTCCTGTGCACGTGGGACGGGAATTTTTTTAGTTAGGAAATCCATATTGCAGCAACAGAACAAGAAAACCCAACAAGCTACATATAAAAACCCCTTAAAATGGAGTTTCACGAAGCGAATGATCAGAAACCACAAAACTGTATAAAAAAAATAGGACATCAGATTTTAGAAAAATGATTGCAGATGAAAATAACCGCAGGTTCCTACTAATTTTAAGGAAGTAAAATTCCACAGATGCCGTAAAAAGTGTTAAATAAAGAAAAAAAAAAAAAGAGAGAAGGCTCTGTCACAGCAGGACAACTGAGTCAGGGCTGCCCCCACAGCAGCGTAACCCCCCCGGATGCCACGGAGGGAAGCGGGGATAAACGAACCCAGAGGCGCACGCGTTCTCCCTGCGCAGCCGGTGGCCGGGCTCCCGTCGGGAATAACTGGAAAACAACATCCTCCGCAAACCTTTTGAGGAGGATGGAAATGTTTACATCGACACCGAGACTGAAAACGGGACAGTAACCGCTGGTTTTTCTCCCCAAAACACTCAGACTTGATTCAGCACCTCTGATATTGTGCCAACTGGACTGAGGGGGGGTGGGTGTCAATAAATCCACTTCAGTGTTCCTGAGACAAGCTGTTCCATTGGAGAATCCAGGAAGAGGGCAGGTTTTCTATAGAGGGCTTAGGAAAGCAGGGAAACCAACCGGGTGAAAAGGAACCCGACAACGCGAGCCCGAGCGCCGCGGCGTTTCACCGGGTCTCCATCCCAGCCAACCTCATCGGAGGGTTTTCTCAGCATCCGCGGGTCATCATCCCGAGACAAACCTCTCTGTCAGCCCCGTGGGCGGAAGTTTTCTCCCTCGGTCCCACAAATTCCGAGGTAAGCTCCTGCGGTATTTACCACGGGGGACGTTATCAACAGCTTTTATCGTCCCCCAGGCACGCTCTGCTGCTGGCCTGCGTTTACCCAACGCAAAGCTCCTCGTTCCCCTGTAAAAGGCTTCAGAATACAGGAAAAATCTTACCCACCATGCCCCGAAAAACCCTTCTTCTAATCCCATCAGTGTCTACAGCGGGGGGCAAGCACCTCCTTACCCAGCCAAACGCCTCCTTTTTCAAATATCGCGATGTCGCCGACCCTTTTTCCTAGTTTGGCTCACGTTAGCGCAGGCGAACGATCGAGCAGATTTGCTGCCTCACAGCCAACGCCTTCCAGGAAAACGTTCCCATCGGTTTCGTTCCGGAGGCTGGCCCGTAAAGCGTCGTTAATAATAAATAAACGTGGCACCGTGCCAAATTTCATCACCAAAAGTCCGTGCTGGTACCCAACGCGTTTAGGGCTGGTACCCAACAGGCCCAGGGCTGCAGCCGAGGATGTAATTCCACCTTCTTCCGGCTGAGACGCAGGAGAGGGAAGCGCCTACCCAACGCGGAACACGCCACCGTCCCCCACACGCCCAGGCCCGCGGCCTGAGGAGGGGACACGACGCGCCCCCGAGGCCGGGAAGGAGGCGGCCAAGATGCTCCGAGGGACCGCGACGGGGAGAGGGGCCACCGAGCCCCTCATGGAATTCCACAGGGACAAGCACAGCGTGACAGGCCCGACCCCTTCCCGCAACACCCGACCCATGGGCTCGGCTGAAAACGTCGGGGTGTCCCGGCGAGCACGTCGAGAACGCGCCCCGGTCGCCGGGAGGGAAGTCATTCGTCCCTCTCGTGTGCCGCTCGCCGCACGGCACCGGGAAACGGCATTCGGGCTGGGACACGGAGGAAAACGAGCCTCGCTTGAGCGTGCGAAGGAGAGGCTTCGGGGGACCGCGGCAACGGGCAGGACGGCAGGAAGAAGAAAGGCAACCGTCGCAATCGCGCGGAAGGATCCGACTGGACACGAGGATGGGGTTTTTTTTCCCTCTCCCTGAGGATAAATCACTGGGATGGGTTATCCAGAGAGGTTCTTCATCCCTGGAGGCTTTCACGGCCTGACAGGAAAGAGCTCCCAGGTCTGAATTCAGCGTCAGGCCTGCTTTTCCCGATACCCCCTCCAGCCTGAGTGCTCCACGACTCCAGCTCCTCACAGCTACCTGCAAATCACGGGACACGGTGGAAGACAACCCTGCCAAGCCAAAACAGCACCGTCACTCGCGGGCTGCTTTGAAGGCACTTGGCCGGATGTTTCGGCAGGGTTTCGGCAGGAAGAGAGCTAATTCGGGGCTGACAGCCTGATGCTGTCACTGAGGAGGTGGGATGAGGAGGGGGACCTCGTCCTGCGTGACCCTACTGGCTAACACCTGGGGTCAGTGAGAACAGCAACACCGATGGTTCTGGGAGTGAAAATCAGTTTGACCAACGAAAGGTTTGCTGGGACCTGCAACTAAAACAACGCGAAAGCTCCAGGCACGCTCCTGGGGGACGCTCACCCGTTAACGACAGGCGGAGGATGGATGAGGGTTAGGGTTAGGAGAAGAATTAGAATCACAGACCAGAAGAAAACGTTTCAGAAGAGGCAGCTGAACTGTTACTGACCACCTAGAAACAAACAAACGAAGCACCTCAATTCCACTCTTT
>NW_010274013.1:0-2966 GCF_000690775.1 Eurypyga helias
TGTCCAGGTCCCTCTGGATGGCCCTGGAGAAGGGCGCTAAAGGTGGCTTTTGCTGTTGCCGGAACTCCTCAGATGTAAGAGAGGAACAGCAGACTCTGCGTGTATTCTGTAGCAGCTCATTAACGTGATATAAGCATCACTATTAGTTTTAAATCCTTCTGAATCATGCAGAAAGCTCTGGAGCGAACCATACAAAGTGTTATTTAATTATGTAAGTAAGTTTTTAACGAGCCCTTTTAAAACTTAGCAGAAAAAGAAAAATAACCCAATGATGTTTAGCACTGTTAATTTTACTCAAGATTGTCTGAAAGTGGGTGTTTGCATATTAATTTCCCAAGAGGACAAAGTTGTAGATTATAGTAAATAAAATCATATAACAAAATACATCCATTTTGAAACTTACTGAAACTAAAATCATTGCTGGAGGTGATGTTTTATCAAATGATACCTCTGTCCAGACTTCACTGTCAATGCACTAAAATCAAGTGAAACTGCCCATTCACTGATTAAGTGGTTTGTTACTAAGGACATTCAGGCACTGGGGGAAAGTGGCAGAATTATTATGACATTAAATCTCTGTTCTGAGGTGAAAACTAAGACTTCAAGGCTAACATACATTTACATACCGATGTACGTGGCTATGACAAGCATATTCATATAGGTGTGTCCTTGCCCCACTTAGGTTTTCTTCTACTTCTCTCTCACAGTCAGCCCCCTCCGCATCAAATAAAGCATTTTGTTTGGATTTTTTTTCTCCCATTCCTAATTCAGTCCTTTCCAAACCCAGCAGTAGTTTTACTGCGGACAGTGTTAGCCAGCCCAGCGCAGAAGGCTGGACTGTCTCCCACTGACCTCGTTAGGCCAGCAGCGGGTTAGGGTCTCACTGATTCTGTTCTGCATGTAACTTTTACCTCCAAAAAATGAACCTCAGATTAAGCTAAAGCCCTTTCTGCACAGTTAGGCAAGTATCGCTATTTTCCTGCGCTGCGTACTGGGTCACTTGTTTGAAGTAAAGGCAGACCTCTGTGAGGTGGTGGGTTAGGCATCTCCCTTGCCCCCTTCTCAGGGGAGATGCTGGTCATACGCTTCCTGCTGCAAACACGGAGTAAACCGTATCGTTCTGCTGACAGCAGCTCCTCCGCTTCTTCTGTGCCTTCAGCTTTGCTGGGAGGTGTTTGCAGCTGCTGCTGTCTCTGTGTTTCCTCCTTTAAAGAAAGAATTAGCTGTACCCTATTGCCCATTCCCCGCACATAAGAGGGAAGCAAAAGGCCTAGCCTGGGAACAACAGGCCTAGCCAGAAATGCAGCCTGAGCATGTGAGCTTGAGGAAACAAGTAGGACTCCAGGCACAAGGGGCCTATATGGACTTCTGACACCTGAAAAGCACTGTGAAAAAGGGTATTACCAACAAAAGGTTTGGGTCGATTCTTTCTGTGCAGAAGCTGGCCTGGAAATACCATGCCTTCTAGGAACGGGTCACCCCAGGCCCCCGTACTGCAGGCGGGTGGCAGGCAGGGGTGGTACAACGCTGGTGCACAAGGCAGTAAGAGCTCGTCTGTTAAGGGTTGTCCTGCTGCACAGCACTGCTGTCTGGTTTCTGTGCCGAAGAGGGGAATTTTCCATGCCTTTATGGGTCTGTCTTTCCATAGGCATCATTGAAGAATCGGGAGTAGTTGTAGATGAATTAGCTAAGAACATTCAAGTATGTGTGTAACTGAGTGGAGGAGAGGACACTGTGGAAGGGAGATCCATCCTGCAGGAAGACCTGGATAGGCTGGAAGAGTGGGCTGACAAGAAGCAAGGTCTTGCACCTGGGAAAGCATAATCCAGGAGTGCAGTACAGGCTGGGATCTACCTGGTTGGGGAGCATCTCTGTGAAAAGGGACCTGGGGGTCCTGGTGGACAAGCAGCTCAATATGAGCAAAGAGTGTGCTGCGAGGGCAAAGACAGACAAGGGGGTGCTGGTTTGCACCAAGAAGGATGTCACCAGCAGAGGTAAAGAAGTCATCATCCCACTCTACTCAGCGTTTGTCAGGCCACACCTTGAACACTGTGTTGAGTTTTGGCCCCAGCTATGCACAGACGGTGTGGACACGCTGGAGGGGTGCAGCTGCCATATGATGGCTGAGAGACCTGGGTTTGTTCAGCCTTGAGAAAAGAAGGCTTAGGGGAGACCTTACCACCATGTTCCAGTATTTAAAGGGTGGCTACAAAGAAGATGGAGACTCCCTTTTTACAATGAGTCACATGGAAAAGGTATGTGGTAATGGGTACAAGTAACACCGGAGGAGATTCTGATTGGCGACAAGGAAAATTTTTCACGATAAAAACAATCAGTCATTGAATAGTCTCCCCAGGGAAGTGGTGGATTCCCCAACATGGGACACTTTTAAGATTCAGCTGGACAGGGTGCTAGGCCATCTTGCCTAGAGGGGTGTTTTTGCCAAGAAAGGTTAGACCAGACAATCCTTGAGGTCCCTTCCCACCTGGCATTCTATGATACCTTTGTACTTGTTCCCAGTATTCATGAGTCAGATTTGATGTCCTCTGTAACAGGCAAAGAATTTAACAGACATGTTAAGTGCATTTCTCTTCTTGGCCCCAATCCTTGATGCCCAGGGTAGCAGTAAAAACATAATTACAAGAAAGGACAAGGAAGCAACCAAAAAGAGGAGCCTGACTCATCTAGAATTTCACGAGTGTCCTGACTGTAGGCACATACAAGTAACTGAAGTGAGTGTGTACACTAACATGGATATGTTCCCTTGTTTTTGTGGGCCCAATGTATTGGGAAAATTATTTTTAAAGCGTATCTTGCTGGCAGGACAACATTTTTGTGCCAGTGAAGTATGCCAGTGCATAAATAAATTAGAACGCCTGCACAGTCGGTGGGAGATAAACTGCACCTGTCCATTTACTGAGAGTAAAATGGTGTGTGTGTTTTCTGCACAAATTCAAGGGCCAGAT
>NW_010274013.1:2979-3590 GCF_000690775.1 Eurypyga helias
ACAGGCCGTTGTTACAGCTGTCATTTAAAGGCACGCAGAAATTGCAGTTGTGTAAAGGTCTGCTTTTTCACGACAATTTACGCATCAGGCAAAAGGACTTTTCAGCTGAGCATCACTTGGCGTTAGCGCAGTACGGCAGCAGCAGTACTGCCACGCAAAGGCCTGTTTTCGCTCTTTGCCCCGCTGTAGGGATGAAAGATGCCTACGAGCAGCGGCTGGGCATCGCTGTAACCCTTGGTTAGTGCCGCTCACTGCAGTCACCTCTGAAAAATGCCTTTTCTACGATGACTTCCAGGGTTTTCCTCTGGGCTTCCTGGGACCAGTGTCTCAGCACTGTGGTGCTTTCCTGAAACTCAGGCTGGGACATTTTATTAACGAGCCAGTGGTGTCTGTTTTGCCACCAGCATCATCCTCAGCCATCTTGGCCGGGCACTGCTAGATCTAAACAGCAGACGATGGTGTGTGGCACAATAACGTATTTCATTACGTCCTTAACCCTGAGAGTGGTCATCATCTACTACACAGAAAAAAAGTGTTGTTTTTTTTTTTTTTTTTTCTTAGGTTTTTACAGTATCTTTTAATTTTTTCCTTTTTTTTCGGGAATAAAAGCT
>NW_010274013.1:3623-9393 GCF_000690775.1 Eurypyga helias
CCTGCAAACATAACAAAAGCAAAAATTACAGTGTCAGCAGCCAGCTTCGCCCTGCATCTACCTCTTGGTGTGCCTGAAACTCACCTGTTTAACTGCCAAGCATGACCAATTCAGACTTAATTCCAATGCATTCAATTTTACATCTGAAAAGCACTCTTCCTTTTTCTTGTTCCCTAATGTAAAATGTGAGCCCCTCCTCCTTAATTCCGCCTTTCACGTGCCTCCTCCCTGCAGCCCTGGCATCATCCTTCGTCTGGGACTCTCCTATTCCCGTCAGTAATACGGCAGTATCACCCCACAACACTGCCGTTCAGATTTCCCCACTGCCACCACTGGTGCTGAAACTGCCTGCCGTGCCCTACGCTCACTATCACTTCCCGTTCCTTGTGACTACAATAAGGCTGTTTAATAAGCTCCCAATTCTAGTTGAGGGGAAAAAAATTGTCCCTGTTTGCTTGAATATAAAAAAAAATCAACTACATAACATAAATGCTGAACCTTTTTTTTTATTTTAACATAGAGGAATAGGTAAATTATCGCTTGCACGGTTGTCCATTTTATGCAAGAACAAGTAAACCCATTTACTGACATTTTATGGTTTCTTTACACACCTTCTCTACTTCTCCCTAGCACTTGTCTCTTCTCCAGTCAAATTTCAGGAATGCACAGGTTTCCCACTTGCTAGCTGGGAGAAAGAGTGGGAATTAGGAAGCAGTCATACTAAGAAAACAGTAAGACCGAAGTCTTTATGTCTGAAGCTTGCTGATTCTCTTTTACAAGAGAAGAAGTAGTGCCACCAACAGCTGTAGGATACATGCAACATTGGGAAAAGAAATGGATCTGCACCACAAAATGAGGGTAAATGCTAAAATATGGTGTATTTTTAGCCTTGTAATTTATATTTCGGCATTGAGCATCCAGCACAAAAACCACAGGTTTATAGCAGGCAAGAAACAAAATCACCAAACGTTATTCCCCTCTCTGGCTTGAAACACAGCTAGCAAAGACTGGGGTTTCTGGCATGTTTTAGAGGTGGTGAGGACCCACTGTTCCCAGTGCAGTCAGGAAGGAGGAGATTACTCTCCAAACAGCTGAAAAATCAGAGCTAAAGAGTCTTCCAGGTTCACAAAAGAATGCTGAATTGCTAGGAAAATGATGACAGTGGCACCACAACAGGGTGTCACGTGGCAGTCCTCCATATTTTCTTTATATACATGTGGATTGAGAGGCTCCACAACACATTTTGAACGACTGTCCAAATTTAAACTTACTGTTTCCATGGCATACTATTACCTGATTGCTGAAACAGAGGGGAGACAGCATGGATATCATACCAAACTCTCTTCTTCTGTCAATATGCCATGACAATTAGGTTTGTGAAGTCTGAAGAAATCAGGGCGGGGAACAGCTGACGCAGAGACTGCTGTGTGCTTAGAGAGAAGTGTGTATGTGAATGATCTCAGCAGACAGAACAGATGTTCAGCTCATACGTAATTTTACATGCAAGTTCTTCAACTTCGTTCCATGATGTCTGTGTAACGTGGGGGTATTCCATCTTAAAAATAAAATAAAAAAGTATAACGTGACAGGCTCTGCCATGTGTACACCCTGCCCATCGCAGAGAAGAGGTGAAAGAGGAAATGCTGGCTCTAGCTCAGCTATCGAAAGGCAGAACAGATTGTCAGAACAAGTGAATCTTACTTAAAATTAACTATATGGGTGTAAATTAACAGCAATCAACATACTGAAATTTATGTTAGGGTAGTGCCGGGGAGCAGAGCTGGCATCAGACACAAAGGGCCATAGAGAGGCTGACATGTATGTTCCCCTCCTGTGACAGGTACACGGCATGATTTGCACCATTACCTAACTCAGCCCAGCAAAACACAGTTGGTTTTGGTTGCTTGATTCACTTTATCCTAGAAACTCATTGTGATCACTGGATCATTGGAGCGAGTCCAGAGGAGGCCACGAAGATGCTCAGAGGGCTGGAGCACCTCTGCTATGGGGACAGGCTGAGAGAATTGGGCTTGTTCAGCCTGGAGAAGAGAAGGCTCCAGGGAGACCTTACTGCAGCCTTCCAGTACCTGAAGGGGCTACAAGGAAGCTGGGGGGGACTTTTTACAAGGGCCTGTAGTGACAGGACAAGGGGTAACAGGTTTAAATTGAAAGTGGGGAGGTTTAGATCAGATATCAGGAAGAAGTTCTTCTCGGAGAGGGTGCTGAGGCACTGGAACAGGTTGCCCAGAGAAGCTGTGGATGCCCCATCCCTGGAAGTGTTCAAGGCCAGGCTGGATGAGGCTTTGAGCAACCTGGTCTAGTGGAAGGTGTCCCTGCCCATGGCAGGGGGTTGGAACTAGATGGTCTTTAAGGTCCCTTCCAAGCCAAACCATTGTATGATGCTACCTACATTCATCTTGGATCCTGGGCAGAAAGGGAGATGGGGTTGAGAAAGAAAAGGCAACATTTCTGCCTAAAGAGTAACTGCATCTGAGAGCTTGTTCTTGCCAATACAGCAAGTGGAAACAGAACTTCTGAAAAGAAACCAAGATCAGAGTAGCTATGATGAAAAGCAGTCAACAGCTATAATCTGATCCCAACAGAATTTAAATCCCAACAGAATTATCTTTCCAAAATGAATGTTATAGCTTAATTGCAAAGTTTGGACTTGACATTTGCTCAGCATCCTTTCATGGCTGAGGTCAAGCAGGCCAGACCAAGCAACTATAATAATTCAGTCTGGCCCTAAAATTAAGTTCTACAGTGTATTGCTCTGCACTGATAATTTTGTTTTAGCAAAGAAGCAACCCCACAAGAAAGGAAAGTTGAAACATAATAGTTGTCTTTGCAGTGCATTGGAAAAAGAAATTTCGTGGTCTATGGTAGGCAACATTTGTAGTTTTGTCATGTCTCCAGAAAAGATGGCAATGGTCCCGCCTACTACAAACTCACAGATAATGCCTGAATTCACAGACACACCTCATTTCCATCTTAAGAATGAATTCCGTAGCAAATTTCAAGGCCTCTCTCCTCTTCAGTGGACTTTGGTACTGGCTTTTCTCTCTATTCACAGCCATCTCAAGCTGATATGGGGAAGTGCAGCAAAACCATGAGATTAAAAGCATTTAAACGCTTACTGGTAGTCTCTACAGGGAACATACACATGGGAAGTCTCAAGGACAGTGTAATTCAGAATGCGGATAACTAAGTGGAACTGTTTCTTATGGTCAAGAATATGTAAAAATGTGATATTTTCAAGGTATCAACATGTATCTGCAGAAGTTCATGAGCCTAACAGACACTTTCATTCAACAGAAAGGAGAGTCATTGTTCCTGACAGAATGCTTTTTTATGAAATGACATTTCTATCATGTGACATAAAAGAGAAGAGTTATGAAACATGCTTTTAATGTAGCAAGATTTGTATGGGGATGGGAAGTTACTTAAATGTACGGACTTACTAAAGACATAGTATTGCCGGGGCCTTTTTCTGCTACTTTTTGATGTTCAGATTAACCATCTCACATGGAATTGTTATTTCCTAATCCTATCAGTACTACAATAACATTGCATTTTAAAATCACAGCTAAACTCCTGCACCTGAGTTTCAACAGGCTGTTTCTCTCCCTCCTCGCCCTTTCTCCCTTCACACAGGTGCAAGAGTATGAAATGCAAGGCACACTCCATGCCTACTAGCTACATCGCTACACTCAGCTACAGCCAGCTGTGGCTGATGGCCATCCAGTGTCTATCCCTGGCTGGCTCCTGGCCGCTGAAAGGACCCAGTCACTTAAGCCATCAGAAGGGGCTTATGAGGTTTATTCCTTTCCAGCAGCCAGACAGCTGGTTAACGGAAGATGGCCAACGCAAGCAAGGGAAACTCCTTTTTGGCATCCACTAGTGAACAGACCACCTAACAGCAAATTCCCAGAATAAGCTACACGCTGCTAAGGCAGAAAAACAAAACTGCTACCATGAGCGTATCTTTAAATATTTAAGGGAAAATTGTATCATGAGTAAGAAAAACTTGCCAGAGAGGTAGGTGGACTTAAACAGGCCCACATGTGAATACTGCTACAAATTAAGTGCCAGAGGGCTGTCTCTAGCACCAGCTAACTCAGCTACAGTGCTTTAACTTCTGGTGTTGCCCAGCAGAACATGTGGGCTGCATAACCAAGCCACTGCAGTCTATCTGAAAAGTATAAACCCATGGATTCAAAAACATGCTCAGTGCAGTTGGGGAAGAGGCCTCCCAGAACATTCCAGGTTATGACTTTTCAAATTCGGGTCTAATGGAAAGCTGCACTACAGTGTCAGAATTTCTCACCTTCCTATACCCTCCATATATCACAAGAAAAACTGCATTTTAATTAGTATGATATTATTTACTCACATGGAATATTAGCATTTTATTCTTTCACTGGATAAAGGGACCAAAGGAATGGAGTAAGCCTGTTTTAGCAGTGCTTGGTTTAATAACTGCAAGAGATTTTTGCTACACTCTTCATCCTAAACTTGTACAGGGCTTCAGAATGTTTTTTTATTGTATCCCCAAAACCAAGCCAAACAAACACCACCACGGGATGAATTCTAACTTAACGAAAACTAATATTAACTCACTTGCATCTTCATTCTGAGTTTTCATTAGCACCACTTTGCACTTAAAATGCTGCAAGTACGGAAACCTGATCACAAATTACAGAAGAAACAGGTTAACATGTTACTGCTGGCCAGCTAAATTACAATGACTGGTTAACAAAGCTGTTCCTACCATACCTCAGTATATAAAGTGTATTCTGCTTTGTACATGCACTGTAATGAGATCTTAGTTGAATGAAAGACAAAGAAGTGGCTTTCTTCTGAACAAAGTCCACAGAAACCATGCAGCCACATGCTGGAAAACTTGCAGAATTCAAAAAGCTTAACTTAGAAGTCTTAGACTGGGAAGAACCATTATCAATAAACAAGTCAAATTTACTGTTTGTATTCCCATTCAAAACAACTCCTTGAAGCAGAAAAATTTTGAAAACCTCTCTATATTCAGTATAATCCAGGATTAGCATGTGTGCTGACATGGAGATTGGAGGGAAGGGAACTTGAAGCCTGATTTCAGGACTCATTGGCTGGTTCTGCTTAAATTAAAAGTATAGTCCTGAAGGCTCCAAAGAACTTCTCCATAAAGCGGCGATTACCGAAAGACGCACGTCTAATGCTGGAGCCACCATATGAGAAATCTTCCACTACTCAGATCTACGAAGTCACACTGTTGCCTTCCACTGGCAAGCTAACAAAAGTGGCTTCAACTTGCCACAAGATCATGGTTTGTACCAAACTTAGATCATAATTTGAGCACAGAAATACCAGAGATTTATAACAACTCTGCTAAACAAAGCAGAAAGAACACCAGGACAGACGTATCTTTTTAAAGCTACAGATAGCATCAATTACATTTCTTCCTTAAAGCCTCCTGAAATGAGCAAACACCCCTCGTAATACTTAAATCATGCAGTATTTCTTAAGAAGCCAAACACAGGAGAACAAGAATGTACCGATTCACTACTAATTTTGTTCTTTCTGCCTTCACTGCACATTTCCTTCCTGCTTGAATTGACTTATCACTATTTAACATGATACTGATTTTGTTTTAAGTGAGTTAGATGAATTTTCTTACGCTCTGTTGGTGGGAAAAGAAGATTGCACTGTGAAAGGATGGTTACAAATTCAACTCCAACAACTGTAATACACATTTAAATACAGTACCCATACCATT
>NW_010274014.1:0-5217 GCF_000690775.1 Eurypyga helias
GTTGTCGGGCTGGGGGGGCGGTGGGATGCCGAGGGGACCCCGGGTGCTTTGGCTCAGCTGCACAAGTGGCCTGTCGTAGTGAGAAGCTGCCTGCTGTTCCCCCGGGTGTAAAATGTAGGAGTAAGTAGTGAAATTCATGGAATCAAGGGAAAAAAATAACCCTGCAGAGTCCTCCCCTCGCTGTGCTGGAGCACTCTGCAGCCAAAGCAATGGCAGATCCCAAATCCTTACCTCACCCCATGGGATTTCGAAGCGTAACGGATGTAAAGACTGTGTTTTGGGGTGGGTTTCTTTGTTTTAAGACAACACCGTGTCGGGTGGTATGGATAATGGCTTTCCACAAAGCAGAGTCACCTCCTAAATAACTTCATTAGGGGAATCCGAATGGATTTCAGCCTGCCCCGTTTGGGGAACGAGAATTGTTGCTGGATCGCAACACCCGTGACTCACACCTTGACAATCCCAAGTGCAAAGAAATATCCGGAGACGTGATTCGTGCTCCTGAGGAGGCCGGAAAAGGGCAGGCTGCAATATTTACAGCAGGTAGCATCTTCCCCTTCGTGCTGGGCGGTAGCTGGGTGCTCGCACGTCGACGTTTTCCACGTCGGGATGCGAACGACTCCGGTGAGCGTGCGCCGTTATAGCTGCGCGGGGAATGCAGCTTCGGGCGGAGACGAGGAGTCCCCAGGCACGCGTGGAAGAAAACTGGGTCTGAGGCTCCTCCAGTTCGGAGAACGCTGATTGTAGCTGATTAAATGGCGGCTCCAAGTCGTTTCCCAGTTCCCACGTTGAATATCGCGGGATGCAGAGCGCAAAGGGATTCGCGGCTCCATCTCCTCCTTCCCGCAGGGACCTTCCACCGCTCCTCTCCACCCGGTGTTTTTTACAGTGGGTTTTAAGCCACTTTATGGCTTCTTTTAGCAATTCTCTAAGTTCCAAAGTTTTAGGAAGGAATGTGCCAGCGGGGAGGTGAGGATACACCAGGTGGGTCACGGAGTTGATGCTGTTGGGTTTTGTTTCCCTCTCTTGCTGAATTTTCCATCCAGTAAGAGACCTCTGGCTTAGCAGACTTTTGCAGCCTCCCTCTCTATATATTTTTAAACAGCTATGGCATTAGTGCTGTATTCTGCCTTCTCTGGAATAGCCCACTGCTCTGCAGCGTTACTCGTGTGGTAAGGAATCTCCTTCCTTTTTCCTCTGTCTCCTCCAAAATTCAATGACTTTTTTTCTGCTTCATCTCCAGGGGATTTTTGGTCCACCCAAGAGCCTTTTTGCCCCCAGGCCAGTACCGACAACAGGGCAATGAGCTTACTCTGACAGCGATCCTTTCCTGGCATCCTTCAAGGAAAGCTCTTTACCCAGTTCTCTCCGCATCCTCTTGTTCCCAGGATGGGAATGTTACGGGAGGGATCGCGTGCTCCCGAGGCTGAGATGACTTTCAGGGCTCTGCCCTTGCACATCCCGTGGGACTTCGGACCAGGGGTGCTTGGTCTCGGTTTAAGTTGGGTACAAGTGTTAAGTGCGAGGCAATTTCTCCCCAAATTTCCTCGAGAAGGACTGTGCCTGTTACTACAGCAAGTCTGGGACTAGCGATTTTTGTTTGCTGTTAGTCCCTTCCCATGGCAGGGGGGTTGGAACTAGATGATCTTTAAGGTCCCTTCCAACCCAACGAGCTAATCTCCGGATGAGGATGTTTCTAGGGTGATGTATATGGAATTGCACGGCAAGAAAGGGCACCCGCTGATCTGACTCCCGGATTAACATGGGAAGGTGGGACGCCGTTACCATGAGGCGCTTGCTCCTGCCTTTTCCAGGCTGCCAGCTGCTCCCCAGGAGCTCCGGCGGCGATCGCTGTTGGGCCACGGCGTAACCGCCTGAATTCGGAGACGAAAGCGAGCGCGTCGAATCCAGGGCCTTGGCAGCAGGCAGCGCAAACATCTGTGTGATAAGCCTCCAGGTAGGAAAAATGCCAAGGGAGGAAAACGGAAGCAGCTCCTAGACACAATGGAGCGCGGATGTAAAAACACAACTTCTGAATTGCACAGACAAATTGCTGTCCAAGTACGGTTTGTAGCTCCTGGTTATGTGGATGGGGTTTTTAATTTTATTTTTAGAAATCTTTGATTACGACAGGCTGAGGAGCAATCCTTCCTAGCTGCCACGGAGGATCTGTTTTGTAAAGTACACAGCCAACTCTCTTGAATCTGAACCAGCTTTTTGTGGTGGCGGATGGACTTTGAAGCTGAAGGCAGCAAAGTTCAACACCAGCTTTGAGGTGCTCCAGCTTCTGGAGTCAGGCTTTGCCCCTTGCATCGCCTATCCGTGGATATTTCAGCCCAGCTGACCTGTTTTGGAACCTGTGTAGTCAGGATTTGGCTTTACGGATGCTGTCTGATGGGAGCTCGGCCGGCAATTTCCTCTCCCCAGTTGTGCGTTGTCCTAGAATAATACCAGGAAGATGCATCTCTGGTAGTGTCCGTAGGCTGGAGGCATCTGAAATGGGGAAGAACCATGCTTCTTAGAGCTGCAATCTGAATTTATTTGCATCACTGATGACTTAGAAGGGGTTATTGGCTTCCTGAAGGAGAGCGCAGACTGCCGAATCGCAATTGCAGCTCCTATATATTAATGGGTTTGGGGCTCGTTGGTGGTGGGTTGGTTTGCTGCACAGGAGGGAGGCAGCGCGAGGACTTCAAGTGCCTTGTTCAGTCCCAAGTATTCCATTGGCGTGGGAAAGGTATGCAATATAAACCTTAAATACTGGTCAGCTTGGTTCTTGCCTGTGGAAAACTGCAAATTAGGCCCTTTGGTTTCATAAACGCCTTTTTGGTGCAGGAACATCTAAGCAAGAGTGTTCTTGCTGTAGCACTCGAGGGAAAATAGACCCCCCACCCCCCCCTGCAGAGACCTGGGGAGGTAAAAGGGGAACTTCTGCAGTCCAGAATTCCTGCGGAAAAACAACTTAGGGGGCTTTTTTCCTTTTTTTTTTCCTATTTTTTTCCCCCATTTTCAAGGCTTTTGAGTGGGTGTAAGTAGCTTCCACTTTTCAGCTGTCTCATTTCAACACCTGGTTGCATCTGACCCTCGGAGGCACGACGCCGAAGCACGGCAGCGGAAGCGCCTTCGTGCCTTTCATCCTCGAGGCTGAACACGAGAGCTGGTTTCAGCTCAGTTCTGCATCCGTAAAATACAGCGGGAGGCACTGACGTGGCTGCTTTGGGGGGCGATCCGCCTTCCCCCGCGGCGCGAGGGGATGGTGTGCTGTCACAGCGGAGCTGGGGAAGGCCCGTTGGCGTCTCACCGCTGCTTCTGACGCCTGTCTAGACTCCGCAGCCAGGTCTGAATAACAGGTTTAACTCATCCCCTCGGCGCCCACTCTCCGTCGAGCATGAACTGTCGCTGTGATAACCGATTGTCTGGGAACTCTCCGAAGCTCCGGGGGGAAAAGAGTTAGCGAGTCTTTTCAGTGAAATCCCGTATTCCCACACTTGTTGCCATGCCTTCGGGCCTGTCTCCTTGAGCTAATAGCAGACCGAGAGTGGTTTTTTGGGAATCATAGGCACTGTGGCACCTCCTCCTAGCGATGGCTGGATACCGTGTCTGTTCCTGTGCGCTGTGAATCATCGCGGATCAGAGCACCGGTCGCTGCTTCGGCTCCGGCAGCCTTTAAATGTCACAGGCCTGCCTGTGAGAGTGGAGGGTTTTTCTGAACCGCCAGCCCACCTCCTAATCTTGTCATCCACCCCTTATCTCCATTCCCTTTGTTTCTGGTTTTGCCTCGAGTCCTGGCTCTGTATGTATTACCTGCTCTATTACCAAGGCAGAAGGATGTTTGATGAGTCGGTTCCAAGCATTCCCTACTCCCCCTCTTCCTCTGGTGGCTCTTTAGGAAAGTAAGGAGGTCAAGAAATACCTTTTGGTGCTCTTGAGTGTCTTCTTTCTGACCACATCCTCATCTCCTGGCCTCGGTAAAGCCTCTTGCTTTCAGACAAGGGGACTTCTCTGCTGTTTTATTTCCTCCCAGGAGGAGGCAGGGGTTGGTGTGGGGCTGGTTCGAGATGCCACGTTCCACGCTAAGCTGTTCTTCTAATTGCTCTTAGAAATGCTGGCTGTTTTCATCTCAGTCTGATACTTCAATTCCCCGTTTGTCTCGAGGAGTCTCTTCTATAGCCAGTGATTTTTCTTAGCTGCTGTTTTCCAAGAAGACATAAGAAAACATTCTCAGTGTATTGGAAGAAATAACCAGGTGACCATTGAAACAATCATAAAAGATGGCATTGCACCTTCTGTGGCGGATCTTGCGTTATTTTGACATGATTTGCTGCAAGGGCTGAGGTCAGTATTATCCACACTGAGAAGTAAATGGTAACAGGGAATGCTTTGCCTTGTCCACCACCTGTTATCATAGAATCATGGGATGGTTGGGGTTGGAAGGGACCTTAAAGATCATCCAGTCCCCCCCCCTGCCATGAGCAGGGACCCCTTCCACTAGACCAGGTTGCTCCAAGCCTCATCCAGCCTGGCCTTGGACACTTCCAGGGATGGGGCATCCACAGCTTCTCTGGGCAACCTGTCCCAGTGCTCCCCACCCTCTGCGGGAAGAATTTCTTCCTGATGTCCAATGTCAATCTCCCTCTTTCAGTTTAACCCCGTTACCCCTTGTCCTGTCACTACAGACCCTTGGAAAAAGCCCCCCCAGCTTCCTTGTAGCCCCCCAGGCTCTGGAAGGTGCTGTAAGGTCTCCCCTGAGCCTTCCCTTCTCCAGGCTGAACCCCCCAACTCTCCCAGCCTGTCCCCATGGCAGAGGGGCTCCAGCCCCCGGAGCATCTCCGTGGCCTGCTCCGGACTTGCTCCAGCTGGTTGATATCCTTCTTATGTTGTGTGCCCCAGAGCTGGATGAAGTACTGTGCGGGACTTTTGAGGTGGGCTGGTCTCCAGACCCAACCCAATAACCACTGTGAGTTTCCAGTCGAGTCTGAGAGTCCCAAATTGCTGCTGAAGTAACATTTTCCTGAAATCATGCTAGCTCCTCAGGTGGCACTGGGTTGTTTTCTTCCAAAGGACCCCTCTACCTGTCAGCGGCCTCCTCAGCGAATGAAATAGCTCCCAGGAGCAGGGATGTTTGCTCCAGATACGTAACAGCGATGCTGCGAGGTCACTAAGGCAGCCCAACTTCAGTGTTGCTCTTTCTCCATAGTCTTTGCTTTGCTGCCATCA
>NW_010274014.1:5246-5960 GCF_000690775.1 Eurypyga helias
AGATGCTCTTTATTGTTCTTCTTTGTCTTTATTTTTCTTCTTAGTTCCACTCCTACTGAGATTTGTTACACGCTTTCCATTCTTTTGGTTTGAACATGGTATTTTCTATTGTGTTTTTTGCTGTATTGCAGTATAAATGCATTGCAAGAAAAATACCAGAATTCATCTTGGACTTAACAAAGGAAAAGAAAAAATTAAAACAAATTCAACTTCCCAGAATTACAGGTTAATTCCGTCCAGCTGTACGCAGCCCCTGCTCGGAGCACGGAGGCTGCATTGCGGACTGGAGCATATAGTTGCCTCAACAGGGGCCGTCCCTTTGTGAAGTGCCATACCCGTACCACATTGCAGTTGGTTACCATGTCAACCTCTGAATGATCCTTTTTTTTCCTTTTTCTTTTCTTTCTTTTTTTTAGTGCAAGGAGGGAAGGTGGCTACATGAAGGCCATTGATCTCTCTTGCCACCGGTCTTTGGTTGTGCTGAGCCTGCTTCTTCCTGGGGATGCTCAGATGTTAACAGAGGATTGCTTCGACATCCAACCTTTGCGTTTCATTTCTTCTCTGCTGTGGTTCCTCACAGGGAACTGCAGTAGTCACCAGAAGGGAAAGCAGTGTCATATGAAGACCAAATCGGCAAAATCTCTGTATGCACGTGTGATCCTCTTTCTCTGTGCCTCCTCCAGAGACGCTGTGACTGGTAATGATCATAGAATC
>NW_010274015.1:0-17928 GCF_000690775.1 Eurypyga helias
GAACAGCTTCCTAGCAGCCACGGTAAAGAGATTTAACTCTTTCCTGACTAAACCCATCACAGAGTTGGAAATCTTTCTTATAATATCTGCTGTCATTTGACTCAATTAATAACTAGGATGGAAGCTGGAGACTTAAGGGACCACCAAGAAAATGTGGATAAAATGTCTTATTGATCTGACAGTGCTTCTCATCAAGAAGAGTTTAATGTACTGATATACCCGTAAGAAAAGAATATTGCACTTCTTAAGCCTGCTTTGTACCTGATGGGATGAAATCTTAAGAAACAGATACCAGCAATTATTAACACCTCTGTAAGCCACTTTTCAGTATGTATCAGCCACATGAAATTATGTGAATGAAATAGACTTTTATGAAATGTATAAAACTATGAAACTGTACAACTAATCAAATGACCATGTGCTCAATAGATGGCAATTCCCACCTCAAGCACTCTCTTCTATTTCTGGTTTTAATTATTTGTTTGAGAACTGAGAAGATGCAGGGGAATCAGTGAAGGTGGCATTTCTACTTACACACTTCTGTTGTTAAAAGAGAGACTAGATGAACAGAGACTTGAAAGCCATATCAAAGTCAATGGAGAACAAATACCTTTTTTTTCATTATTCTTCTAAAGATAATTTCTTCTGAAGTAATGATGGGACTGTTAGATAGTTGTTTCTGGCTGTAGAAAAACAGCTTTTCCATTACCCTTTCTCAAATATTCTCAAATTATTCTCAAATAGCATAAAAGATTAATACAGAATATGTTTTTCTATGACAAAAGTCAAGTAGCATTCAGTGGCAGCTTGATTACTGTGCAGAGAGAAGGGTGGTGTCAAAATCTTTTAAGTGCACATTCGAAATACTGAACAGGGCTGGGCTTTTCCCAGGTCCTCAGAACTGCTCCTGCTCTACATGAAGACAGGACCGACCAGTCTCTTCATCTGTTTGGTAGATGACTACAGTGAGGCTCCATTATGATGGTAGGCCTGAAAGGTAGATGCGTGGCTCCAAAAGAGGCACCGCAGTGCAGTAACCTTCGGCAGCTGCACCTGCCAGACTGAGGAATGTGAACAACAGGGACAACCTAAAGAATCTTCCTGGCCCTTGTATTTCTTGCAGAAGAGCAAAGCCTAAATGCAATCCCTGTACAAATGAAACCTTGAGGTTACTAGTATATACAGAGAGATCAAGAGAAACAGATTAAGAGGTAAGGTTCTACCTTTCCAACATACACCAAGATAGGGGGGTGCTGTATGAACCTGCTCATACTGAGGTTTGAAGGTTTCTGCACTGACTTCCTCATTCAATACTTGCTCTTTGAGCTGACAACAAACAGCCTTGTACATAATGTACATGTTTCTGGGATGCAGGGCAGTGAAAAAGTTATCAGTGAGTTTTTAGTGAGCGTAAAACTGTTGTTTAAAAACACTGTTTGAAAAAATTTCTAAACAAAAAATATGCATCACAAATTTTACTCTCAGCAAGTTTGCTGGTGATACAAAACAGGGAGGAGTGGCTGCCATGCCAGAAGGCTGTGCGGCCATCCAGTGGGACCTGGACAGGCTGGAGAGCTGGGCAAGGAGAAATCTCCTGCAGTTCAATAAGGGCAAGTGTAGAGTACTCTGTATCGGGGGAAGAACAACCCCACGGATCAGTACAGGCTGGGGGCTGTTCTCTTGGAGGGCAGCTCTGGGGAAAAGGACCTTGGAGACCTCATGAAAAACAGGATGACCATGAGCCAACAGTGTGCCCTTGCAACCAAGAAGGCCAGTGGCATCCTGGGATGCATTAGGAGGAGCGTGGCCAGCAGGTCGAAGGAAGTTATCCTCCCCCTCTACTCGGTGCTGGGAAGGCATCACCTGGAGTGCTGTGTCCAGTTCTGGGCTCCTCAGTTCAAGGACAAGGAACCACTGGCGAGGGTCCAGCATAGGGCCACTAAGATGATGAAGGGCCTGGAGCGCCTTCCATTTGAGGAAAGGCTGAGAGAGCTGGGTCTGTTTAGCTTGGAGAAGAGGAGGCTGAGGGAGGATCTTGATAAGATCAAATATGCTTATCAATATCTAAAGGGTAGGTGTCACAAAGATGGGGCCAGGCTCTTCTCAGTGGTGTCCAGTGACAGGACTAGGGGCAATGGCCATAAACTGGAAAACAGAAGGTTCAGCCTGAACATGAGAAAACACTTCCTGACTGTGAGGGTGACAGAGCACTGGAACAGGCTGCCCAGAGAAGGGGTGGAGTCTCCTTCTTTGGAGACTTTCAAAAGCCACGTGGACTTGTTCCTGTGTCATCTACTCTAGGTGATCCTGCTCTGGCAGGGGGATGGGACTCAGTGATCTCTAGATCACCTAGTCAACCTCTAGGGTTGGAGGTCCCTTCCAACCCTTACCACTCTGTGAATCTGTGAATCTGTGGGTTTGGAGAACTAGTTTCAAGTGCTTCTCTGTCCCAGTTCTTTCTTGTAAACAAAAGCCTTCACACAAGGCAGAGTCAGTTTGTAAAAGTTTCAGTGTCACTTTCATTTTATATGAGATGCTTCTCATGGGGACATCTTTAAAAAACATTCTATCAATCTCTGTCAGTTTCTCAGAGCAGCCATTAGTGAAATGTCACCTTCTAAGTTCCTCACACTGGGAGTTTAGCCAGCTTCAGCTTTTGAAAATAAAAAATTAAGATAATTGGTACACTTAGTTAAATTCTCTTAAAGGTAGAATTGCAGAAAAGAGACAAATAAGTATGTTAAATTATAGTAACTAGGGGGGGAAAATGCTTTGTTTTCTCTGAACAAGTTCAATATTTGAATCGCTTTCCTAGTGGTCACCCTTAACCTTCTACTGAATTTTAAGTAAATAGTCGCAGATCGTGTAGTAACTGAGGTCTCTGTTCTCCCTGTAAGGCATATTTATGTAATTAGCCAAGAGGTTCTGGTGTAAGACTCTTACAAAAGAGGACAGTCCTCAGAAAGAAAGATTTTTCAGTGAAAATGTATTAAGGATTCTTGAGTGAGAAGGTGTCTAGGGGAGAACCAAAGCTACATTCTGGATTTTCTGCTAACAGTTGGTAAAACCAGCAAGATAGTTCTGAGGCAGAGAGCCTGGAAACCAGGATTAAATGGATATTCTAACCAACTAGAGACGCTCAACTGATTTCCACGCTCCCTTATAGTTCTTGGATTCTGCAGTCATCCATACAACAGTTTGAAATTATTCCCAGCTCACCTAGCATGGTCAGATGCCTAAGGAATGCTTCTGACAGTAAAACCACTGTGTTGTGAGTTTCTGTAGTTGGAGAAGGGCCTGCAGTGTCCTCAGTCAGCTTTTGAACATGTTCTTGATGTGTCTTCCATCATACAAAAAAAACCCAGAAATAGCACCTCACCATTAATTTTCTCTAAAGAGAAATAAAACCAACACAGAAGTATTTTTCATACAGCTGAGGAACCAAGTCCTACTAGTTCATTAGGTAGGTGCTAAAATCCTTAGTATCTTGACATCATCAAAGCACCTGGGCACAGCACTGTTACATGGCTGGAGTACTAAAAAGCACAGCTTGGGGGCAAATGCCTGGGCAAGAAGAGCTGTGTACGTGAATGCATGTACATTCCAGATGTTTAGAGCAAAGGGCATGTGCCTGCCATGAGAAGCTACTTCAGAATTAACAGTCCTGAGGCACTGGTCTTTCAGGTCACAGCTTTATACTTAAGAATGTAAAGATCATTCTTGCTATGTGCCTATGTGCTTTTGTGAATCTGACTGACATAATATGCACTAATGGGAGATAGCAGATGAAGATTAAAAGAAGGTATCTCTGCATTCAGAGGAAAATCTGTACTGAAGTTAATGAAATGAGTTTTAGTTTTAAACCTCCATGTATCCGTTTTTATAGAATTCTTTATCTTCTCTGTAACTGGGCTTTCAGGGATTAACTTCTCTGATTTCATAATGTCTTACATATTTACCTCTTTTGTTTCTTTTTAAACTGAAATTTTTATGAAGCTGATTAAGTCATCAACTTTGGCTGCTAGGTAGTGGGAAAAGCTATCGTACAGGAATTAATAATAGACATGATGACACCTAGTGGTGCTGGAAAAAAAATAAAGATGAAGTGCAATGCAGGTTAAATCTCACACATTTAAAGCAACTGAAAAGATTGTCTATGTGTGGTTATTCTTCACTCATTTGAATGTACTCAAGTGGAGTGTTTTGAAATGTTCTTTCTGAATTTTCATTTTACTGGGAAGAAACCATTAAAGAAAATATTATTCTCAGTACAGAAAATAAAATGAGGGTTTTTGAGATTCCTATTTGCTACCCGGTTTCACTGACCTCTCAGAGTTCTATAGAAAATCAGTTATCACCATATGTAGCTTTATCTCACTGATGAGATATCAAGGCTTAACAGCTTGTCTTTCCTAGGGACATTAGTTCTATTGTTATCAATATCAAAGATTACAGAATTTCCTCTTTTCTTGTAAGTTACATTATGGGAGACAAAAAGTCTTGGCAAGAGAATACAAAGTTCTTTTTATTTTTGCAAATTTAATTTCTGTAATATTATCGTTAAATGTCATCAGCCTATTTGTTGCTTACAGAGCCTGCATGAGCAGGTATCTAATATTCAACTTCCTCAGATTGTCAAGGAAGTAATTAATAGATTATCAGAAACAATCTATCACTTTTATTAGCCAATTATCTAAAATGTAGAAGTAATTATCTAATGAATCAACACTTAAACATTTAGGATTTACAGATATCTCTTTATCAGCTCTTAAAATAGAACACATGTAGCTCCATGTAGCAAGTAGCAGCTCCATCATGCAAGGAAATTTAAATTACCTTACTATTTCTACCCCTGTAGCCTAAGGACTTTCCCAACTTGATATTCTTGTTTTTCCAGGACTCTTGCAAATGAAAATTATGAAAAAGAAAACCTCCCTTCCTCACTGTTCTATCATTTTATTGTAACATCTCTGTTCTCAGTAGGTAAAGACCTTGCTTTGCTAACTTCTACTTTGTCTTCCCACGTGTCATACATACACAGTGTTTCAGTCTCAAAGATGTCTGTCATTCGTCGAGAGTAATAATAAAAAAAGGGAAAATCAAGGTATTCAGGCAGAAGGTGAGAGGTTGCTAATCAAACAATAGAATAAAGAACTAGTTATAAAATAGATAAAGGACAGATGAGTAATTCCTATTTATGGACATTTGTTAGATTTTATGTAATCTGAAAGTGAGCATGCATGTAAAAATAAATCATAAACCCTTTTCTGCACACTGTATTTTTCAATAAAGACTGGATAATAAATCTCAGTTCATCTCCATCCTAAAACTTGAAGAAAACAAATCTTCTAAAAAAATATGGAGGGAGGTACTACATAATAATATCTTAATGCACCAGTTTTGAGGTGGGTTTTCGAGTGTGACAAGAAATACACCACACTATTCACAGGATGGTGCCAAAGGCTCATATAGCCCAGGGAAAAGGTGATGTTACTCTGCATTGTCATCTTGCCTTTTTTTTTTTTTTTGTACAGAGTACAAATCAGTAGCTGTAATTTTCCCCTGTAGACAAAGACACTTTTAACTGTCTAGAATTTTTCCATACACACCCATGATAAAAAAGAGAGAAACAAAGTCATAAAAAGACACATAAATGACATAAAAATTTGCAGAGACAAGATGTGACACTGTCAAAAAGGCAGAATTTGTCTCCTTTTTCCTCTAAGTTTATATGACAGTTATCTTTCAGAAGAAGAAATACAACAATTTTAGACATTGAGAAAAAGACTCATAGGAACATTTTTGTTTTTAAAAAGCCACATACTTGCTCTTTAAAACCCCTTCTGTGTATTTGAATTATGGGTGCACTCCAGTATAAAGATACCTATCAATGAAGTCTTATGACTAATTAGAAATTAATGTAACTTACTAACCATTTTTTTCTAGGGTAAAGATTTTACCCCGTAGTGAAGCCAAAACAAAACTCACTTCCTCCAGTCTCTGATCATAGATTGATCAGGCAGTGATCATGTATTTATGGGATAATGTCTTTCTCTACCATGAAAACTGCAAACAAGAGAGAGATATCTGTTTAAAACACCAATAACGAGTTAAGAGTCTAAAACACAGAACCATGTGAACTACTATGATGAAAATTGACTCCACTCCAGCCAGACCCAGTACAGTGTTAGTAGTAGGGGTTGCTTCAGTAATACTGCAGAAGGCCTCAGGATCACTGTGGGTGGAATGGCCGTCCATTGCACCAGGAACGTGCATACGAGAACAGTTCCTTTCAGAAAGAATTTGCAATCTAACTCTAGATGAGAAGTCACGAATCCTAACGTGAATGTGTCTCAGAGTTACAAAGGAAAAACAGGTAATCATCATATTGTCAGGGAACAATATATTCTTAGGAGACTGACAACAGGAACCACTTGTTTATAAACTCATACTTCACCTAGATTTCCCTATGAGATACGTGTATGAAGCTACACTAAATTAAACTCATTACAATTATTAATGTTAAATACCTGTGCTTGTATTTTGGAAGTGCAGAGGTGTCATACTCTGTAAGTGACAACCAGTAGCATATTTCATAGAAGACTTTGGAAAAAGAAAGCACAAAGTCCTGAACAGACACTTTAATGGATACTGCATGCTTTACTTTCCACGGCCAGCAAGCTGGGGAAAAGGTTAAATCTTTTACGTGTTTCTATCTATAGATATTTATATAAATATGGATATGGCTGGAGATATAGTTAGACAGGTATTGACATTGATTATTTAATAACAAAAGAAACAAGCCTTCTTTTTAGCTGTATTGTCCAATAACCTCTCCAAAAATAGGAGACAGAAGACCTCTCACTTCTAATTCTTTTCATGAACTACGGAGAATACTGACAAGCTGGCCTTTTTCCACTGGCACAGAGGACAAACTGAACACATAGGTGATTTTGATACTTAATTTCCGTGACTCATCATGTGGAAGGACAGGATGCAAGACAATACAGAAGTATAAAAATTAAAGCAAAAAATTTATATTTACGAGAAGAAACCCAGTAGACTAATTTAATTATCAAAGCTCCAAGTTGAGAAGTTAAAAGCTATAAATATTTGGCTCTCTCCATTGAATTAAGTTAGTCATATGTGTATTTTGCTTAATCAGACCTGGTGTGGTATAGTAAACTTGCAGCAGTAGGATATCTTTAAGTCTTTTGTCACTCAACATACAAAACTTAAAGTATGTATCTTGTTCCTAACATGTCTGTTATTAACAAATCAATGAATGACTTTGCAAATAGGGAATATTCAGTTAAATTGCTTCATTATGATAACTAATATCCCAAGGCATCCATTAGGTAAGTTCTAATTACAGATGGTTTCAAAGTTTTAAGTTGCGGCTTAATAAATAATACTAGTAAGACTCACTGATGATGAGGCAAGCAATAGGAAAGATAAAATCATTTCATACTTAATGAGAGTAGATTTCATTTCAAGAGATCAAACTAAAGAGAGGCATACTGGTTTAAAATATTTTAATAGTCATAATCTGTGGATTGCATTGTCTTTTGGACTGTTAACTTCATATTACAAAGGTATTTTTTTTCAGTGCAGAAATAGAGGCAGGCTTTTCAAAGACATTCATTTTGGAATACAAAATGTTCAGTTGGAAACTCTGTTGTTTACACTTTCAGGTGCCAGCTTTTTTTCCATTAATGAGTTGAAATTTTTTCAAATTATTTTTTATTGGAAATTTCATTAGTGTTTGTAAACAAAGCATGTTTACAAGTGAGAAAGATGTGTGAAAGTGAGCCTGTACTTATTCTGCATTTTCCATTATTCCCTGTCCATTCTTATCTATTTGTGTCCCTGCCCATTCCCTTGCACTTAGGTTAATCCCTTGTACAAACATATACACCCCTCACAGAATAGTTCCCAGAGGACATTTTGCCACCTTGATTCATATTTCAGAGGTTTTCATTCTCATTTCTACAAAACAATATTACAGTATGATGGAAGTTTTGAATGATCCCCAGCCAAATAGAAATCTCATAAATACAGAGATCAGCTTAGAAACTACCATTTGTCCTCATCTGCACCTCAAAAGGACCATGTGCTTCAAAAAAAGCAGTATTTCTTCGATAGGCTGTTTTGAAATTGAAAGAAGAAAATGAAGAAGATTCCTCATAGGATATCACTTGAGTAAAATCAAAGTCAGGATCTTGGAAATAAATATCTGAGGAAACAATTGTTTTTTTGTAGCAGAAGCAGTAAATTCAGCAAAGTACATGTGAAGTAATTCTAAGAACTGTTCCTCATCCATTGATACAAATAATGGTACTCTTCCGCCTGTCACTGTCAGTAAGGGTACATTATGGAAATTTAGAGTAATGTAGAAGATAGATCTGTGGTAATTAGAATCTCTGGTGATATGTGAAAACAATGATTTTTTATGTTTAATTGACATTTGTTGGAAAGAGAGCAAAACCAGAACACATATTTCACAGCACCTCACATCTTTCAACAGATCAATCAGTTTCTTCTGTTTCATTTTTTTATTACATCAGGGACCCATAGGATGAATATCACTGCTCTGAAATGACCCAGGGATTTTTTTTCTTTTTTGTCTTTTTTTTTCCTTAAAACATGTGTACTATATGAATATGAGTTAGTATTCAAATATATCTTATATAATATTGAAATGGGATGTGGACTAAGGTTTTGCTTCAAAAGCACATATGAGTTTCACTCTTAAGGTATATAAAATCAGTGTTTTATACATGTCATACTAGAAATTCTGATTGCCTTCTTTAAGGAGACATTAGTAATTAGGACATGATTCTGCCTCCAAAATTCTCAAGCCATTTTTTGTGTTTCTGGAGAAGACTGCACAGAACAGAGACAATCAGCAGCACATGAACACAAGTCCTTAATTTTCATCAATAAGTCAAAAAAAGGCAATGCATAAGTGACACCTACTGAAACTACCTAGGCGGTTATTGCTGCATGTCATGGCTTCCTTCCCCACAAATAGGCAATGCTCGACATAGTACACCATCACAAACATTTGTGCTACACAAAGTTATTTGGTTTCCTTTTGCATGCATCATCCCATTCATAGACTCCAGTATCATTTGCTATAGTTACAGGAACTCAGTGCACTATAAGCTGATTAAGCTTTTAGTAAGACTAGTGGCATACATATGCCATGTATGACAAAGAGCATATAATAATTCAGTTTCATATCTAGAACTTTGTTTTTAACCTATAGTCCTCAGGCATAAAGCATTGGCAGGCTCGTTTTGAGTAGTCTATCTGGAGCTGAGAAAAACAAGCCTATGCTTAAATTTAATAGGCATACATTCAAACTTCCACTAGGAAATGTTTCCATGTCCATAGATTAAATGAAAGATTGATAATGACTTGTCTGCTCAGGTTAAAAACACGAACAAATAAAATCACTAGTGTAAAACACCAACAGGGTTGCAAAAGGGATATAAAATGCTGTTCATATTACAAATGACAAATTCAAGAATCTGATGCTTGATATTTACATGTACTTTTTGTATAGCACAGACTAGACTGCCTCATAATTAGAGGCAACTCCCATGAGGTAGAAAGTAATTGCTCATTTGTAGATGAGGTACTTCTGGATCAAGAAGTGATTAAAATATTTATATTGCACAGCTTGTTCAATTCACTCATATTATCAGATTAATTTACTTTAATTCACCATGCATCAACATTTACATGGTTTTCCTCCAAAAATTGTACTTGAAATAGAATAACTTTTTATTACTTATTTGCAGCTTAATAATGTCAGTGTGTGGGGTAGATAGAAGGCTACTGCCTCATTAACATTTTTTATTTACTCTATAAGCATTATGTTGTGTACTGGACATGAAAAATTTATAGGTACTTATGATGAAACAAATTCATCTGAAATCTCCAGAGAATGTAGCATCAATTAATAAAGATTTACTAGCAACAAGTATATATAATTTTCTCAGTCCTGAGGAAAAAAGGTAAGGGTGGGAGTTTTTTCCTTCAAATCAAAGTGTTTGTATCTGAATGTTTTATAAAACCTGATAGTCTACTCTGACTTTTATTTATAAACTAAAACCTCTAGACTGCTGCAATTTGTGATGATTTCTCTCCCAAATTACTTAAGATAGTAAATTAACCAGGGCACTAATCTAAAAACCTACTTTTTTTTTTACCTATACCCTTAAGATCATACCTATATGGTCTTAACCTATACCCTTATATATACAGGTAAGCACAAACCCATGGAAATAGGGTGTAATATATTTTTCAGTGTCAGGACTAGTACAATGTTTATGGTACAGTCTCCAGATTCCCAGGGTGGGACTTTCATGAGCGTCTGGCAAAAACTTCAGTGGACACTTCTGCATATTGAACAGATGTGCCTGAAGCCTGCCTAACTGCTTGGAGTTCAGAGCAGGCTTTACAACGTTCCTAAGAAGATGGGTAATGGCCCTGATGTTAAGTAACTGGTTTAAGCTAACTCAGACATGTTTGTCCAGTTTGCTGTTACAGCAAGGTAGACATAACCCCTATAAATGTACCATCTAACAGTGACGGTACTGAGAACCCCTACCAGCTGTGGGGACTTGGCATCATTAACTACCTCTCCCATATTATGACCCATGTGTACATATATGGAAAGGCAGTCAAAAATGCATTTTGGGCACAGAGAAGGCAGTTTGTATTCTGATGTAGCCTATCCTTGTGTCTGTGGGAGAAAGCACTGTCAATTTAAATCACAGAAGAGTAGAGTATTTAGTCTGTGGTTATAGGACAGACCAGCACATCGAGGTTTAACCTTCCTGCAGACTCAGTAATCTGACTGAAAAAAAAAAAAAGAAAGAAACAACACACACAAAAATTTGACTTTAAGACTGACAAGATAGTACACAAAAACCACTACTGACTATTATATTGAGACTAAAGGTTTCATGTTAGAACTTTTTTTTTTTTTAAATCTCCAAGCAACTACTATGAAACTATTACAGGAAGTAAAAAATAATACTTAATAAAGATAGAAAAGAAGTATTACTATAATCAAAACAGTTGCTTTCAATCAAAAAGCTAGCCTTTTACCTTATTTACTCTGTTTACCTTCAATGTGATCAATAGGGATGGGATGGCTGACAAAAGATGCAACTCCAAAAAAAATCTAAGCATCTTTTATATTTTATCTATTTTACATACCAATTTATCAGGGATTTCCTGACATGTTTTTGACTGAATTATATTAAAATATCTTTTATAATTCTCATTAGCTACATAATCATTAATATTTCCACTGAAGTCAGACAAGATGGATACAATGTTTGTATTATTAGTGGAACTTGACTTCTCACATGGATACTAACACCTCTAAAAAAGAGCTCAAATGGGCTACGCTAATGAAAACAGCATGGCTCTTTCAGCATTTTTTGATCAACATACAATAACTTTTAAGGGTATGATTATAGTTAAAGTTCAATACAGTTATGTCAATATAAATTTTTGAGATTAATTTTTTGTTCTATTCACTTCTGCAACACAAAGAAATCCTCAAGAAGGTGATCATACTAATAAATCATTATTATTTCAATTTCTATTTTCAGAAACCTGTTTGCTGGTTTAACAGTTCTGCAACCCTGTTGTTAACAGATGTGACTCACAAGTCAAAGATTGCAACTTGCACAAAACCTGTGAATTTGTCGGTCTACAATTTGCACATAAAATGGTTCATGAACTGACTAACCCACTTTCATCAAACCAAGACAAACCAAGACAGAGAGAAAATGTATTTGAGATTCATTTGAATGTGGTTGAAAGATAAGCACATCAATCTTTTTCCTGTAGTCAATAGGAACTGTGATAGATAGGAATTTGAATTCTTGGTTTTACAGACACCTTGCCCACACTTCAGAAAAACAAAACTCAGAGCAAGCATCATTCTCTGAAGTGATTTTTAAATAAATGGTAAATGAAATTTGAGTTACAGTATTTATTTTCCTTCTATTTCAGTGCAGATGGGCAATGTTGACTGGACAGTTTAAGGCAGGGGATCTGCAGTGAGCCCTGTTGCCCTCAGGAAAGAAATAAAAGATGGAGAAGAGCTGTCAGAACTCTGTACATTCAATTCTGTCAGACACAGGCTGCCCACAGTGTCTGCCAGCATAAAAGCAAATAAAACAGACTCTTTTCCAATATCAGAGCCAATGAAACCTCCTAAAAGACTTTGATGTGGTTGGTTAAACAATAGAGAAAAAAGAGAATTAGGCTACAGGAAGGTACTTGCCAAAACGAAAGCTTACACTGTCTCTCTGACCAGCAAAGGGCCTTTACAGTCACCGTTACTGTTTTCACCTCTAGGAGTAGTTCTTACACTTCTGGCAAAAAAAATTCAAGAAAAAAGCACATAAACAAATATGATGAGACCTCAGTGAGGACCTCAGTCCCTCTCTGGAAATTATTGTAAGGGATTTTGAAACTACAAAACAGAAGAGATACTAAATAAAGATATTTCAGTATAAAGAAAAAAAAATAAAGTGTTTTTATTGTTATGCTTTATAACAATTAAGGCTGAAGTCAGTAGTCTTAATGTTTAGTCATGCTATCATTATTTCCTTGGGATTTTTGCTTTGTTATAGTTAAATATACCTTCGATCTCTAGTGCTGTTACCTCCTACTCTTTTCCTTAAGAAAAAAATAACAGCAGAAACTTGCCCACAGCAGAGCAGTCACAAGATGATTTCCTGTTTTCCATGTTTCAGAATGAAAAATAAACAAAAAAGGTCTCTTCATAAATGTCTTTAGCAGATGGTGTAATCTTCTTTATAGGAGATACATTTTTTCGTGCAAGCTGAAAAAGTCTTTCAGGTTTAATTATCAATCCTTGTGTGTCTTACTTGACGAAATCATTGTATTGTTCTGGTCAGTAAACAGGATTTTCACAGAGTCACAGAGTCACAGAAAATTCAGGTTGGAAGAGAGTACCGGATGTCTCCAATCCAATCTTCTAACAGCAGGGCCAGTTCTGAGACCAGACCTGGTTACTTAGGTCTTTGTCCTTTTAGGTTGAGAAAACCTCCAAGGATTAAAACTGCACTTCTCTGGACAGCCTGTCCTACTGCTGAGCTGTCCTGATGGTGAAGACATTTCTTCTTGTATCCAGCATGAACATCTCTTGTTTGAATTTGTACCCATTAGCCCTCTTTTTCCCGCCACACACAGTTGTGAAGGGCCACATTCCATCTCCTTGACAACCTCCCTGCAGGAATATGGGAAGCTGCTGTTAGGTCCACGCAAAGCCATCCCTGCTCCAGGTTGAAACAGCCCTTGTCTCTCAGACTTTCTCCACAGGGCAAGTGCTCTCACTACCTCGCACATCCTGAGGCCCCTCTGCTGAACACGCTCCAATTTGTTGATGTCTGTCTTGTATCAGGGGTCTAAAACTGGATGAAGCATTGTGCATGTGGCCTTCATGAGTGCTGAGGAGAGGAGCATAAACATTCCCTCTAGCTGTTGGTCATGCTCCTCTTCATATAGACCAGAGAGCTGTTGGCCACCTTTGCTGGCTCAGAATCAGATCACTACTCACCAGGTCCCATGGTCTTTCCCACATGGATGCCCCAACAGACCTGCTCCTAGCCTGTCTGTATGCAACCTGTTGCCATTGTAGGAGTTCTTCTGGCCCAGGTCTAGTACTTGGCACCTGTCCTTGCTCAGTTTTAGAAGGTTCCTATCTGCCCATTCCTCTAGCTTATCCGGTCTCTCTGATAAGGCCTTATCCCCAAGCATATCAACTGGTGTCCCCAAGTCTGGTTTCAACTACATACTTGATGACCGTGTGTTCCATTACCTCCTCCAAGATACTGACAAAGTTGTTAACCAAGATATGCCTTGGTACAGCCATCTGCAATTCTCCACTTGTTACTGCTGTAACAAGTATGGATGTAACCTAGATAGAGCATGACCCACTAACCATGACCTTCTGGGTGTAACTATCCAACCACCTTTTTACCATCTAGATATCTAGACATCTAAATCATAATGTCACACATGGTTATAAGAATATTGCAGGAGATAGTGCCAAAAAACTTGCTAAAGCTGAGATAAATGGCATCCGTCACTCTCCTTCCACCCCCAAATCAAGTTATTTTATCATAGGAGGCAATAAATTCAATCTGACATGATTTACTCTCAATAAATCCTTCAAAATCACTTTCTTCTCCCGCATGTTCCCATACACTTATTCCAAGAAGACTCAATACCTGACTTCCTCAGGAACCAAAGTAGGACTGACCAGTCTGTAGTTCCTTGAATCATTCTTTTGGGTTTTTTTGAAGACAGGTTTGCAACCTTTTCTTTTCTCCAGTTGCTGAGTACCTTTCCTGGTCTCAACCATCGTTACAACATCTGACAGGTCTCAGCACCCTTAATGCAGCTTTTAATCTATGTGGGTAAAAATCTTTCCAGTAACCCCTGACTTGATCCTTATCTGTTGCTGCTCATTCTGATCCTTGAGCCCTGTCCCTAACCACAGATGCCTGGGGAATTTTGCCTGCAAAATCTCAGACAAAGTAGACACTGAGTACCTCAGCCTTGTTTGTGGCCACTATCACTAAAACAACCACCCTCTGTAAACAAGTCTTCATTGTCTTTGTTCAACCTTTTCCTTCTGGTGTAGCAGTATAAGCTCTCTTTCTTGCCTTTGACATTCCTTGCAATTGTCAGCTCTGAATGATTTTGATTAATTTTGTCATAGATGCAGAGACTCTTGTTATGATGAGATACAGAATCAGCTTAAGTCCTTAGAGTCCATATAGCCTTCATGTTATAGTCAGTGTTTCTCAGTTTATAAGTCCAGAATTTCTTGTCTCAGTCTGATGGGAAGTTTCCATTTTTTCATGTTGTTCTTGCCTAATGTGTAGGCTGTCCCCTCTTTTTTGTGGTCAGCAACCTCTGCTTGTAAGAGACCATTGAAATGTATTAAGCATGTCTGCATTTATGCATTTATTAATGCATAGGAATTACTTTGTGATAAGGTTTTGTCCCACATGCAGCATCCTGTGGCTGCATGTTTAGTATATCCCATTTCCATGAAAATGGAATTTTTGTGATAGAGACATTCTTATCCTCTTCCTTCCAGAGATGTAACAGAGCCAAGGAATTCTAAATTTACTGCAGATGTAAAATTTCAGTGAGAAGTGATTTATTTCTCTCATCTGTGTTAACAACATCCTTGTTCCTGAATTTAACTGCCTGTTTGGTGGTTTCTTTGTTCATTTAGCAGAGGTCCAGTTAAAATGTACAGATGCAATCCTTTCCTTGATATTTCCTTTTCCCCAAGACTTCATTCCACACATCTACGCATATCTCATCAGAATTCAATACAGATCTACAGGTTAATCTTGTTCCTCAACTCTGAGATCAACTCCAGTTCATCAATGAGATGGAAATAGTACCTGTATTTCTAAAGTGAAGACAAGCATTTTTTCTTCATTAATTTATGAGTGAAAACTGAAAGCTTGGAGAGAAAGCACTTCCCACAGACCCAGGTTGTTAATCCCAGAAGGAAAACTATTTTTAACACTGGGAAGACAAGGGTTGCTGGTTTCTGTTGGAAGTACTGGTCCTGAGACTTTATTTAGTGTTGTACTTAGTGACAAAAGTTTCAGGTTTAATTTGGACTTCAAAAAGAAAAGTCATGCACACACATAGAAACATACACTACAGAAATAAAAACCTAAGAGTAAGTTAAAAATATAAAATTTCCCACTAGTAATGAGATGCTTCGCAAACAGCTCTTCAGATTTCTCTAAGGGCTTCAAGTTGCCAAAGACAGACATAATATTTTCACATTATTAGCTCTTCAATAGAGAGGAAAGAAAGTATTGTGTTCTTTGCAGTCACATTAAAAAAAAAAAAAAAAGTGCTATATTGAACAAGTAATTTAGATCAGCAAAATGAAGGAAAGATCACTGCAGAACATAAAGTGATGCACAATTATCGGAGCAAAAGAGATGGGCTGTGAACCTTACTGTCAGGTGTCTTAAAAAAAAAAATAAACACCACACAAAAAAGAAAATCCTCTTGTGAAATCTGATTTAAGGGAAGGAGAAAAGAAGAATAAAAAAACCTGTGTTTGATCATATGTGTTCCTGCACTATACCTGGTAATGCTTAATAGCTATAGTTTCACATTCATCAAAACAAGCCAAACAGGTGCAAATTGTGGAGGCATCATTTGGGCATCTTGTACATTCAGTCAAATCATCAGTTTTCCAAGCAGTAAACAAACCATTTTCTGTTAAACACTATGTTTGGCAAAGCAGTATATTTTACATTCATTCTTCCAAACATGGACAAGAGATGTCATCCCAGCTGTTCTTTCCCATACACAACAGCTTTCAAAATAAGGACTTTTAGTACCACAAATGCAGGAGGTAATTTTTCATCCTGTTTTCTTAAAACACATTGCTGTCATCTTCACTTAAGTTGGAACTTTAAAAAGCCCCCAGACAACCTAGAACAATAGCTCCACAGAGCTATTAAAACCAGTACTATTATTCCATTATCTCCATATCTTTTAACCTTCTCTAAAGTTACAAAAGTTTATGGTTAAATCTATGGTGATGCTAAGAAGACCTTTGAATCTCACTGTTAAACAATGACTCACTCTTACACAAAGAAGAAACTAAGGTGACTTGCTGAGTTCTGGAAAATCACATTTTGCTGTCTTGCAGACACTTATTGTCTTACATCCTGTACTTTGATTCCTTCATCTGTAAAAGGAATAACACATAGCTGCAGTATGTTTCTCACTGACATGCAGAGGAGACTTATAATTTAATTTAGATTAATTTATCATTGCAACTGGCAATGAAACTACCGCTGGCATTAGTGACTGGAATATTTACAGAAACGGTATTTTGTAGGTTTTGAGGAGACCTTACAAAGCAATCCAGTCCCTCCTCTGTTCTAGTCTATAGAAACTAGCCCTATCTGATGTCATCTAGTCTGCCTTTTGAAACCTCACAAGGTAATCGGTTCTACTGTTTAGCTATCCTTGCAAGACTTTTTTCTTGAATTTCTGAAATTAATCATTACTACAGCAAAACAAGTTAAAAACTTTAGAACACATCCACCCATGTCTCCACAATGCCAATGAGGTCACAGCCCCTCATTTGTGCGCACGCCTCTAGCTCCTCTTGTGTATTTCCCATGTTCTGTGCGTTCAGAGAGAGGCATTTAAGGTGGGCCAATGATGAAGTTGGCTTGCAGGCTGGAGCATCTAGAATTCCCCTTTTTTTCTTCACGGGTGCTCTTCTGGTGACCTGTGAATCTCTTCCAGGCTCTCGGTATCTGTTGGTGTCCCTACTGGTTTTGCCCCCTTCCCCTTTCCAGCCTAGTTTAGAGCTCTCTTAATGAGCCCTGCTAATTCACAGGCAAGAATCCTTTTTTCCCTTTGAGACAGCTCATCCGTCACCAGCTGATCCAGTGCCTTGTAAACCTCCCCATGATCAAAACACCCAAAATCCCACCGTTCACACCAGTCTCTGAGCCAGGTCTTAATCTGGTGTGTTTTCCTGTTCCTTCCAGTACTCTTCCCTACTGCTAAAGGGATGGAGGAGAGTGCTACCTGTGCTCCTGATCCTGCAACCATTCACCCCAGTGCCCTGAAGTCCCTTTTGATGGCTTTTGGATTCCTCTCCTCGAACTCATCACTACCCACCTGCATTACCAATAGGGAGTTTCAAGAACTCTTTCACCCATCCACTGCTGCTTCTGCTCTGCTGGTTAGGAAGGAAACTCGTGCCGCTTTCCCTTAGCTGCATCCTGACTTCACCACAAAATTGAGAGTAATTTAGGCTCATCCTCTACCTTTGTGAAGCCGTCCCTGGGTCGG
>NW_010274015.1:18853-20453 GCF_000690775.1 Eurypyga helias
CGAACGCGCTAACCAATTGCGCCCCAGAGACAACCTCTCCATATCCTAGGAAGCTTACCTTATAAACATCTCTATTAAAGATAGTGACATGGTACTTTTAAGACAGACATTTACTGAATGAATAATTATTTCTCTTTTCTTAAATAGAGCATTGGTTAGATCCCAGATTATGTTTGCTATCTCTGCAATTACGACATTTTGCATTTATGGGAACAGATAGAATCATAGAATCATGGAATGGTTCGGGTTGGAAGGGACCTTAAAGACATCTCTATTAAAGATAGTGACATGGTACTTTTAAGACAGACATTTACTGAATGAATAATTATTTCTCTTTTCTTAAATAGAGCATTGGTTAGATCCCAGATTATGTTTGCTATCTCTGCAATTACGACATTTTGCATTTATGGGAACAGATAGAATCATAGAATCATGGAATGGTTCGGGTTGGAAGGGACCTTAAAGATCACCTAGTTCCAACCCCCCTGCCATGGGCAGGGACACCTTCCACTAGACCAGGTTGCTCAAAGCCTCATCCAGCCCGGCCTTGAAGACATCCAGGGATGGGGCATCCACTGCTTCTCTAGGCAAACTATTCCAGTGTCTCACCACTCTACCCATAAAGAATTTTTTTCTGATGTCCAATCTAAATCTATCATCTTTCAATTTAAACCCATTACCCCTTGTCCTGTCACTACAGACCCCTGTAAAAAGTTCCCCCTTGAGCTCCCTTGTAGCCCCTTCAGGTACTGAAAGGCTGCAATAAGGTCTCCTCGGAGCCTTTTCTTCTCCAGGCTGAACCAGCCCAACTCTCTCAGCTTTTCTTCATAGGGGAGGTGCTCCAGCCCTCCAACCATGAGATAAAACTCCCCAGTCAGTTATTCCTCTATCTTAGCAATATTTCACAGTGTTTAAAATGTGATATTTGCTAGGGACAGAAGGCCAGATGGACTTGAAAAAGTCTTGACTTGAAAAAGTCAGTACTTACCCTCATTGAATTCCATCGTGTTAATTTCAGACCATATCACCATTTATAAAATTCATTTTTAATTCAGAGCTTATCCTTCCCAAGAGCTTGGATCCTCCCCTACTATATAAGAAAATTCTTTATCCAATTGTCATTATCTTTAATACAAATTCTGCGTTGTTCTTGGTCCAGAAGAGATCTCCAATGGTCCACACAATAAATTGTCTCAGTCTTAGAGAGGGTCTTCACTGAATCACAGGGAATTTTGCTGGGTAGAAGACACTTGTTAAATCCAAGGAAACAATGGACGGATTTCTGATGGGTAACTCTAATAGGCCCTGCAAATGCACTATTCACAGATATGCAGACTTGTGAGACAAAAGAATCCTGTGATTTCACAGAACAAAGCTGGAAAAACAACTGAAAGCTAGTCTTTCAGGTTAAGTCATCACCACTTAGCACACCAGCTGCATGCAATCCATTGATAAGACAATTTCTGAAGTACAACAAACATACAAAGAGATTAGGTAAGGAGTAAAAATGTAAAGAAAGCTCTGTCTCACTGATGTGAGCCTGGAGAGAGAACTACAACATTTTGGAAGCATGTGCCAGATGAATCATAGAATCATAGAA
>NW_010274016.1:0-13468 GCF_000690775.1 Eurypyga helias
TGTGATTCTGTGATTCTATGAATAGAAGCTGAAGAATCACATCTCATGTGGTGACTTAGGGGGGAGGATGCCAGCAACGTTCTTTGTGTTGCTGGAGCATGCCAGCTGTTACTGTTTGATCTGTGACTTTTACCTGACGACGGGGAAGCATTGGGGATGGGAGAAGAGGCAGTCATAGACACTGAACTTTAAAAAGGGGTGGCACGGGCACTGACATAATTTAAAAGACAGCAAGGTCTGAACCTCGTCAGGTTCACAGAGGACTCATCCAAAAGTTCTGAGGAAATCTGAGAAGCAAGTGGCTGAACAGCGTCTATAATCAAACTCCATAAAACAGGAAGATAAGCAGTAAAAAGCTATGATAGAAACAAAACTACACAGAAACAGTTTATTCTGTATTGTTGTACCAGTTTTTGAGCCCAGGTCGTTCATCTAAAATTTTGATTCTGCCCTTTGTACAGCTGAACTACTACAGCCAGACAGACTCGGTCAGTGCAATCATTGATTTGCAAAGATGCCACACTAAGACCAAAGTCAGGTGTTAACCACTGCAGGTGGATTACTATGAGCACTGGAAAATGAAGAAGAGAGAAGTTGCAGGAGACAGGCTTAGTGTTTTTTTTTTTTTGGGATTCTGACCTTAGAGTTTGGTCTAAGCAGTTATGAGGGGTCAGAACCTGCAGTAAAGTTGTCTACACCAGTGCCTCGATCTACTAATCCCCTCAAACAGCAGAAAGTGTAAAATCTCTAGACACTGAGATCTGTCGTGACATTTTAAAGGCCGCAGAGTTTGCAGAAGACAGAATTAATTTTCTCTCGTGCTTGCTATCACAGGAGTTCCAAGGCATTTAAATGTGGATCGCATTAAGGAAGACTTGATGAAAATTGAAGACGTTTATTCTATAGAAGATTTAAACGTTTGGTCTCTCACTGCAGGAAAAACAACTGCCATAGTCCACTTGCAACTAGGTAAGCTGCCGTAGAGCAGAAACCTAGATTAGGTCTAAGTGTAGAAAACCAGCACTTTCTCTTCATATTGTTGAACCAGAAATAGCATTCTGGGGGGAAAAAAATAACCTACTGTGGTTTGGTACAGGGAAGTGTAGAATGCATTAGCCCTGAAGGACACAGTTCAAGTGAAAATTGTGCAAAGAAATTATATTCCTGACCAATACTGATTCTTTGGGTTGGGGAAAAAAAATGGAAATAATTTCTCCTCAGAAATTCCCTGATTTTGTCGAGGGTGAAGTTCTAAGGTGGAACAATCTGACATGAAAAATAAATACGTTTTGCCAAAACATGTGCTGAATTAGACAGCCAGATTAATATTAATTCTCAGTAAGAAAGCTCAGTTTTTTGGGGGTGGTGGTGTGTAATACACACAGTTTTATCAAGATGTGGTTATAGTTAAAGGATATAGGCCTAAAAGTGTAAAATAATATATGGAGAGTACATAGTGACCACAGAACAGTATTAAATTAATAAATCAGTGAGTGTGAACAAAGACTATTCTAGTTGTGATGCTGTGTGATAAATTTGAGAACAGCTGGATGGTTTCCTGAGCAGTGAATTTTATTAATTATTTTCTTGATTTTCCAGTTCCTGGTAGTTCATCGAAGTGGGAGGAGGTTCAGTCCAAGGCCCGGCAACTGCTGCTGAACACGTTTGGGATGTACAAGTGCTCTGTCCAGCTTCAGAGCTACAAACAGGAAATGAGCAAAACCTGCGCAAGTTGTCAGAGTTCCAGTGCCTAATTCCATATGTTTTGGGAACTGCTGCCTTATTCTTTACCTTGTAGTCAAAGACAGAGCAATAAATGCAAACTGAAAATGATCAAACAGAGAACATTCACATGTGGATTTGTACCATGGAATGTGCAGCGGGGAGAACTGGCGCTGCAAGAAGCGCAGCGGTTGCCCTACAGAACGCTTATTTCGCTCTCTCCCTTCTACTGGTTTATCCAATTTATTATGATTTTGAGACAAAGCTGTTTTCAGATTATTGTTTACAAACTGCAACGTGGCTCTGCAGATACCTCACAGATTACAGCCCAATATTGTCCCTTAATAACAACGTACCACAAAGTACCTGCACTCCGAATGGAGCATCACGTAGTCAGTATTTCAGTTACAGTCTCTAATGCTGATCCTACCGGGGTTCCACGATATGTCACGATCCCTGAACTCATTATACAGTATTTTTGCAATCGTAATTTTCGTACAGTATCTTAAACCATAATGCAGACAGTGCTGGTTGAAGTCTTTTGGAAACTCTCTCTTTGGAGACACAGCAAAATAGAGAATTTACCGTACCCAGACCAGAAAGTTAGCTTTAATCTGGGCATTCAGAGATCCAGACGGGAAGATCCTTGCCTAGAGTTCTGGTATTTACCTAGAGACCCATCACTGGACCCAAAGCGTTTTAAGTGATCAGTTATCTTTAATGTGTTTTAGAATAGGGTTTATACATTAGAAACAGGTTATTTATTTTACAAAGTTTTGACTTGTAAGATGAATTTATTATTAATAATCTTGAATGTCTAAACCAACATTTGATTCACTTTAAAAGGCCAGTTGATTAGCATGCATTCTAATTATAATTAATGAATGTCCTATGATTAACCATTTTTCCATGATTGTTTTGTTTTAAAAGGAAAGTCAAATTATAGAACCTATACTTGACATGGAAATACTCCCAAATGCCACCTACAGACATGCAAAATGCATCTTCTAACCGGGAAGCGGGGAGCAGAAGTTTGAGATAGGTACTATTCCCTTAGTCCCAGATCTCTGACGTTTTTGTATGGTATGGCAGTATCCTGACAGGAAAGTAGTCCCTCACTCCTTGGCTTTATGAATAAAGCAAAATCCAAGCAAGCTCGGTAACGTAATTGTGTTGGATGCCGGTATCGTAACAACCTCGGCAGAAAGGCCATTTCTTATTTATAGAGGGGGGAGGCAATTTGGAAAGACTTTATTCATCCTCAAGTCCACAAAACCGAATTGCTTAGCCTCATGGTGGAGTCACTCTACTTGGAATGTACACAGGATGGGAAAAGCTGACACTAGGCTATCGTACACCTCCAGACTGGGCTTGATGCCTGCTTCCAGTGTCATTTGCACTGAAGAAGCTAAGGGCAAGGAGAATATGACCTGCAAAGTTCGGAAGACGCTAAGAGCTTGGCTCCAAATATTTGTTCTTACTCTGTACTTCACTCTCTATGCGGAACTTCCGCTGACATCAAAAGTAGTTCTGTATGCAGATCAGAAAGGAAAATTTTTGCCTAGTAATGGACATTCTGATATTCCGCTGTGAATACTTAAGCTATTGTCTGTTTGAAACTTGCTGGGGTTTCATATAGTCATCGGGCTGATTTATACCTGCAACTGGTGGTAGCCATCATGGCTTCTTTCTCCCTTTTTTTGAGGTAGGGGTCACGTGATGAATTTTGAGAGGTGAAAACTGACAGCGCAGTATTCATTTAACACTGGATTATGTTTGTATCTGTTCTGGCAAGAAATGGGAACACTTGAGTACAGCATGGGAGCACATGCAGCTCAGAGGCAAAGTAGCACTGTACTTGGGAAGTTAACGCTTCAGTACAAACTACCATTAATTAAGCCATATCCCAGTTCATGAAAAACGTGCATCCCATCCTTACAGACTTACTGGAAAAAAAAGAATACCACAAACAACAGGTATTTTGCACATACTAATACTCAAATAGGTTTTAATTAAATTGGGGTTTACAGTTGCTGTAATTAGAAGTTGAAGTACAGTAGACATGTATTGTATTTGGAGTTTTTTATTGTAATAATTTACTACACATTTGTTTAATTGAAGAAAAAAGCAGAAATGTGTTGCTTTATTGTGGGTTTTATTAAATCAATTATTAAACTTCACATTGTCATCTTATTAAATATTTATTTGTATTGCTGTCTCTTACCATCTTTGATTCCTACGGCAGCTGTTTTTCGGAGTGTCGGAACACTCAAGCTTAACTCAGTTTGGAGATGCTATACATAGAGCGAATTATGTCTCCCTCTTTAGTCAGAACAATTTAAGTCTCGTTTTTTCCTGTGCAATAATTGCGCTTTAGAAAATATAAGCTGACAACAGTATGGGGAAGGAGCAGCCGTAAAAAAAACGGCAAAACATTTTGTGAAACCCTACGTTCACCCTCGAGGGGCCCTTGTTATCAAAGCCTGTAGACCGGAAGGAGTTCAGAGAAAAAGCAACAGAAGATGAAATGGGAATCAAGAGTAAAATACTCAACGCATCTATCTTGGGGAGGCTCCGAAGTGAACATGCCCTGTTTTAAGGCCTAACTCAACTCACTTGGAAATTTCTGTCTGTGTGGCCTACCTCTAATCCTTCTCTTAACATTTATAAATTATTCAGGGCACAGGTTGCCTGGCACTGCTATGTTTAATGTGAGTATCCAGTATTCTTCTGAATCTGCTGTTAATCAGCATCAAAAGTAATACGGATATTATCACTCATAAGACTCCTAGTGATGGAATGAATGAGCACAACAGAGCTATAAAAATAACCAAGTAGAAATAAGGAGCACACTTACTTGATAGAGTAATATTCAGAAAATAACAGTGATTTGCAAGTAAACTCCCAGGAATTTATTACCCAATACACAGTAACGGAACACAGGAAGCACAAGTGCCTATGAAGTTGTTTTTATAGATGCTGCAAGGTCATTTTCAGTATCAGCTCAGAGGAAAGGGGCCTTAGTATAAATAAAAATCAGGTCTAATGTCTTCCCAAGCAGCTCTCCAGCTCATCCAGATTATTTCATTTACACACTCTGTTGTGGTTTAGCCCCAGATGGCAATTAAGCACCACACAGCTGCTCGCTCGCCAGGGCGGGAGAGAATCAGAAAAAAACCTCATGGGTTGGAATAAAACCAGTTTAATAGGACCGCAGAGGGGGGAAATAAGATTATTACTGATAAAGCTATAACATACAAAACCAAGTGATGCACAATGCAACCACTGTTGACCACCTGGTGATTGAGCAGCGAGCTCCTCCTCCAGCCAACTCCCCTGAGATTATATATACTTGGCATGAGGCTTTATGGCATGAAATGTCCCTGTTGTCGGTTTGGTCGGCTGTCCCAGCTGTGTCCCCTCCCAGTCTCTTGTAGAGAAGAAGCTGGAGAACAGGGGCAGTATGACAAACTGAAAACTTGCTTGGCTTAATGTAAACGTTGCTTGGCAACAATTAAACCAGCAGGGTTATCAACATTCTTCCCAGGACAAATCCAAAACATAGCTCCATACTAGCTACTACGAAGAAAACTAACTGTCTCTCAGTCAAAACCAGCACAGCCTTACACTACTCTTTTCTTTCTACCAAATCCTCTACTTGAAATAAAAATGCCTTTGCTTAACAGGATTTCTCCTTCACCAAGAGACTCCTAAGATTTGAGCGAGTTTCCACAACTAGTGTCCCTGCTTTCCAGAGCTGTGCTGCAATACGCTTGCTGACTGAACAAAAAAAATGCTGTGAAAACTCTGCCACCTCTAACAGTCTACGCTGGGAAGAGATTTTGCCTTTCTTAATCTGTGATTGTCACCCATCCTTTTCTGAAGCATGGATACAGTTTTGATGACAACCTACTCATATGAGTCAATACAGCACTTTTATATCGAGCAGACGGCAAACCCTCGCATCCCACACTTCTATTCTGGAAAGTTCTTATCCCAAGAAGAAAATTAACAGAAACCTGTTTTATTTCTGAATGTTTTCCCCGCTTATTTTTGTGAGTTTTTTTTGTTTGTTTTGGGTTTTAAATTGTGTTGACATTAGTCCTTTCAATACCAGCAGCATTTCTTTCTACACTAGCAGAATTGCCATTTAAAATACCATACCTGAACCTGGTCTTCAATTACTTTACTACCGTACACGTCTGCTATTTCTTGCAGAATCACTCCCAGTTGGAAGAATGAGTAAGAAAAGCAGCAGGCTGGCATTTAAAAGTAGTTTTCTGACACAAACCCAAAAATCCCAGAAGATGCCCACCGACTAATGAGTAGTAAGTCTTTTGTTCGGGTATTTTGGCAGAATCTCACGAGGATGCTGTACTGATGCTGCATCTGTACAGATGCTTCTCTCTACAGGTACTAAAATAATACCATAAATGATGATAGGCTGTTGGGTAATTAGACATGATACATACTGCAGTTGCTTCCTAGACTCCAGTAAGCGAGTCCCTTGTCAGAGAAGTTTCCTTGAGATTTCAAGGGGAAGGGACAATCAACTGTAAATACTCATTTCCCTCCATCCATCCAAAATGGCATTGCTAAGATTTCCATGCTGGTTGCTCCAAGCCCATTCAGTTGTCCCAGGAATTAGCACACCTAGCCCAAACATCGCGTTTCATCAGCACTTTGCATTAAGCCACCACGCTCTGCTTCTCTCACCTTGTTTTCCTGCAGTACTCTACCCCCTCCACAGCTTCGCTAACAGCATCCAGCTTGCACTTTGTGTGCCTCCACGGTCACCAGGAGCTGCTCACAGAGCACTGGCCGTGAAATGCCCCAAGGGCCTTGCCAGGCCTCTTCCATTCACACACATCCGCTCTCAGAGTCCGTCATCTGTGATCTCTAGACGAAAAAAGTCTTCTAGCCACCAAGCTGACAATGAAAACATAATCTGAAAGCCTCTAAATTATTTTTCTACCTTAAAAAAGTCCTCAAAAAGAATAAAACCCACATGTCCTTCACCTCTTCCACCCTTAATCCCCTTTACAGCTTCCATCCCATCCTCTCGCTCTTTGTTAGGAATCATGCTGGGCACTAACCAACATTCTCTGTGCTCTGAAGCTGGCAAATCCCCTTCTGTTCTCCTCCTCTCATTCCATTTTCCATGGGTGAATGCTCTGGGAAGAACCATACACACTCTTCTGTTCCATGAAATACCTGACACACCTTTGGAAGCTGCTAGAATAAATACTGATCCTTCCCATTTACTGCTACCCCAGCCACCTGCTCTTAGAGTGCAGGTGTAGCTGCCTTCTGTGCTTACAGCTGCAAAATAATGACCTCCAAATCAATGCTTCTGCTCTTTTGTCTCTGTTTTCCTCTTCTCCTTTGTGTTCTGCTTTTTTTTTATCCTCTCAGTATCACACAGTTTGAAAACTGCTAATGCTAAATGTACCAGACAAAATAATGTAATTGTGTTTATTACAGTTCTGAAGCATTTACACCTTCTATAGCACCAGCTGCTATAAAAACCCCCAAGTCTTTTCATAAGCACAAGTGCAATTTTATCCATGCGATGATTGCTTTATGATTTCCTTACTATTATACCTGCTGAAAAGATGTTTTTCCAGGATTGCGACTAGCCAGAACATGAGGGTACACGAAACCAGTTAATGCAGTCTGTCCAGGGTGTGTTTCACACTCAGCTTGGCACGGATGTATTTTCGATCCAGCTGATGAATACACAAAAGCAGCCAGATGGCAAGCAAGACAAAGAATTTCCCTTTGTCTCAGGGGCATTAAGAACAGCCAAGTCCCTGCACCTTTCCTATTTCGTTTTCCCAAAACACACACATAGAAATTATCTAATAAAACCCTAAATAAATCGATGAGATGTAAACATATAAACCCAACTATTTAATTCTAGCAGCTGGCCTTTCAAATTCAAATAGAATTTTTGAGAAAAACACCATAACCAAACATTAAGGCGATGCTACATATGGGAACCTAGCACACAACTACTCTTGATTTTTAATAATTTCATGTGTTTCCTTTCCCAAGCCCACTGTAAGAACCAGTGTGACACAACTATAGGGACAAACACTCCGCCCTCAAGGCTTTTCCCGAGTTTACCAGGAGATGGTGCACTAGTCCCAGCTGTGACAGAGAGAGCTGCACGCTGAGCATTGAGGCTTCGGTAAATCCAGGGAATATATTTTGTCGCAAATTTTAAAATGTCTTATTAGTAAGTAAAATAAAGAAACCTTAATTTTTCCTAAGGATAACGCAGAGGATTTAACTTCATCATGGATGCAATACGGAAAAGCACAATCCTAACACAGATCTGCTAATCAATTACTGGGAAGGACTTAAAATACATCTTAAAGCATATACAGGGAAGTATCATGGAATACAACGCTCAAATGCCTTTCCCCAGTTCGAAGTATGTAAGAAAACGTATGAGTGTGTTGTGGTTTCACCTCGGCTAGCTGTAAAGCCCCACGTGGCCGCTCGCACACCTCCCCCCTCCTCCAGTGGCAGAGGAGAATCGGAGGAGACAACAAGAAAGCTCGTAAAATTGAGATAAGAACTACTTAATAATTGAATATAAATTAATATTATAGTGATACTACTACTACTAAGTAATTAAAACAATAGAAAATAAAACATATTATACAACTGCTCACCACCCAACGACAGATACACAGCCTGGTTCTGAGTAGCAAGAGCCTGAGAGCGATTGCAGCGAAGTCTGAGCGGGTCCAGTGAGTGACATCATGACTGGGAAAGCCAACCCACCCACCAACCCATGATGAACGAAGAAGCTAAGGAGTTAGCAGAGGAGCTAACAAAGGAGCTAGCAGAAGAGTTAGCGAAGGAGTTAAGGAAAGGGTTATGGCCCCCCAGCTCATATACTGAGCATGCCGTGCTATGGAATGGAATACTCCTTCGGCCAGTTTGCGTCAGCTCTCTGAACTGTGTCCCCCCACACTGCTCGCAGTGAGAAACTTGGGAACACAGTGAGTATCAGAAGCTGGGAAAGACCTTGAATTTGGTGCAAGCACTCCCCAGCACCAACTAAAAAGACACCTTGTCAGTGCTATTCTCAGGGCAAATCTAAACACCTAGCCACTGTGAAGAAAATTAACTCTTTCCTGACTAAAATCAGCACAGAGTGGAAATTAGTTGTGGCTATGGGTGTCTGAAATGCAATTAGAACAAATTATATTTGTTAATGTAAACAACGCATTTGTTAATGTAATCATGCAAGCCCTTTGTTTCTATGAAAATATGTATTGCTTTCCTGGGCTGATGAGTTCATGTTTCCGAGACAACATATGCTTCCATTCGAAATATCCCTGATGATCTGTTTTTTTATAGAGGATCTGATGACACTTTCCATCAAAAACATATCCTAAGGGAAACAATTCTGTTTCAAAATAGGCAAATACAATTATAAATGTAGATTATCATTGGGTTTACATGCTGTGACTGCTAGTATAATTTTGTGTTTTGACATAATTTTGTGTTTTTATCTAGTTGAACAGGCTTTACAGAAAGAAAATACAGATGACAGAGACTGAAGAACTCAGAACCACAACTTCCTTCCAGTAAGCCTTCTTTCATTTCTTCAAGCTATTGAGCAATGCTGTATTTTCTAAGCTTCTGCAGAAGACACACACACACCTTCAATTGGAAACTGAAATTGCCCAACCAGTTACACACACTGTTTTTATTCTGCTTGGATATTTGCTTTAAATATAACCTAGATGGAACAAATTACGATGGTTTTCAGGCACTCTAGCTGCTTGGACTTGCCACGGGGCAAAGGCCAAGTCACAGCATAGGAAGTTTAAAAGAAAGTAACTCTTTGCATGTCAAAAGTTAAAGGGCCACGTGTGGTAAGCTGTAACTGATGGTAAGTTGCTCTCACTGTGGATAGCTACGCAGGGTATCACCTATTAGACCTATTAACTGTCAAGCAGCAATGAGAGCAGAACAATATTCTTCCACCCTCAGACTTAGTGCATTTGAAGGAGGATGGATCCATGGAGGGAAGAGGTAGTCCCTAACTTCAGCTGTTAGGAAGCTGCTAGCAAGCTGCAGCACACAGAGTAGGAGTAGTACAATTAAACCTTACTAACAGGCCCACCGACTGCTATGGCTAAGTAAGGGTATTCATACTGCCCTTTTTTGTTTGTTTGTTTGGGTTCTTTTGAAGAGTTCATACTTTGTTGATGACACAAGGTGTGTTTGTGTACAAAAGAGGAAGGAGGGAAGAAAACAGATAAAGCCAGGTCATGTGGGTACTGTAGGCCGCAACTGAAAAATACTGAACTCCATTACACGGCCAGGCAGCCAACGACCGAGCGTACTAATATTTCTGCACCAAACTGTGGGGTCTCCAATGCAGTCAGCACCCCTTTTGTTTATAGACTGCAGCGTCAGTCGATCTGCTGTGCAGTTCAACTAGGATGTTCGATGGCTGGTTTCACAGTCACTTTTCTCTTAAGCAAGGTCCGTTATACCATCTAGCCCACACCACACATGCTAATGACTGATGCTGAGGGACAAGGAAAGTAAGATTGGGGTGTTGCCCCCATCTCCCTTCTCTGTTGGGGCATCATGTTGTACATTTAGTGAAGAAGGAAAAAAGTCTCATAGGTAAAGAAGCTCCCCCAGCTTTTGATTTTCGTTACTCCGACGACACGTTGCTTCCAGAAATGCTCATCTCTAGCTACAGTAACACCTCTGTGCTTTAGTACTCCTCACTGCGGGATGTACGCTTCACCAGTGGTACAGCCAGACAGAGCTGTGAGGGTTTCTACAGACAGACGGGAAGGTCAACCCCTTCGGTTCTTTGTGGAGCGAAGCCACCTGTGACTTCGGTGGCAATTGTGTTTACTCAAAGCACTCGCCCACAGAGGGTGTATACCTTTGTCCTTTACACCTATCAAGAAGTGATACTCTCAACACACACCTCAAACAGAAACTTCCATGTACCACCCTGCTTTGCATACTGCAAAAGCTTCCTCATTGAACCACTACACACACGGGAGCTTGAGTAAAGACATGCCCAATTCTTAAATCTTTTTCTTCTCTTAAGCAGAGAGAGAAGTTTTAAAAACCTCATATTAGCACATACACATAACCCCTACAAGTTTTGTTATATTAATTCCATGCCTCCCTGAAATCATTATAAATCAATATAGATCATTCAATATCAATCAATATAAAAACATTCCCGCAACTTCAAACTGGTTTTCTTCTACATCTACTTTGTATGACATGTAACACCAAAATTATGGCTAAGAGTTTGGCAATGAGGCAAAGGACAGAACTGCAAGTCATTATGACTAGGGTTTTGCTGTGTATTTCTTCTTCTGGGAGCAAGGTGGGTACTGCAGTCTTTAAGCCAAATGCTGTTTTCTGACCGCAGCGTGTTTCAAAGCACTTCACAAGAGGAAAAACAAACACAGTAAAGGCAGTATAATGCTAACATATCATTTAATAATGCTAACAGCATTGCCAGCATAGTACTAAGTGTCACTTAAAAAATACTCAGGCTTTACTGAACTCTAAAAGGAGTCATACAGCAGGAGGGAGAGATGCCTCATTAAATGAAATATTCTGAGCAGCTGTAATTGGAAAACAGCTTTCCCTTCGTTTTGAGGTAGTGAACCGGTGATTTATAACAAGCAGATGACTTTACTTTTCTTTGGCACACTGATAAGATTTTCCTGTAACTACCAGGGATTACAACCACTCTGGATTTTCTGCATTTACTTCCTTGTTTGTGCAGCAGCAGCATCGAGTCTGGTAAAGGATGGTTTTTATAAGTTGCCTACCATCTGCAAAGACATTTATTTCAATTAATGACACACAACAGGAAACCAAGAATGAGAAAGTTTTGCTGAAGTTGAAAGCTTAACCACGTTTATTTACACTTCACAAGTTTTTCAAACTTGTGTGGCTTTCTGACCTCGCTACCCCCATAAGCCCTCCTACATCACACAATATTGCACTGAAATAAACTGCATCTGTCAATGTAGTTGGCCCCACACGAATTTTGCAATTAAAAATTCATATATTCTACAATACTGAAAGAAGAAGATAAAGAACTCCAGCTTTTCACAATCGCTGTGCTGCTAACAGTCTGTGTAACAATCTAGTGGGGTGCTAAGGTGGGTTTTATATCATATTCGCTTTTCAAAATGTCCCATTGGTCTTAAGTTGCCCAAGACACCATCTGACATAATTCTATCATCTTACTCATTTATGATGTTGCACGCATCAGCAGGGATGGTAGCACCAGTAACGGGATATTGCAAATCCTTAGTCCCTTTAGGATGTGCTGGGGGATGCTCCTGAGAAGCTGTCCACATGATATGCCAAACCCCAAAGGAGAGGGAATGTTCTCTGTACAGGCGCTGAAACTGTGAGATGTTCAGGTTTATCTGAAGCAGAGACCGAGCCTTTTTTGTACTGCCTGACTGAAGCGGTGTCGCTGCCCTTCAAAATTTCTGAAGGCCACATTTCATCACTCTGCCTTTAATTTCCTTCCACTCCTCTCAGTTCTTCCTTATTTTCCTGTCAGCCCTATACGCTCTCTCACCTCACAACATGCATCGGTCCCTTTTGAGGATGAAATACAGTTCTGTGCCAACGGCCGATGAAGCACTCGAGTCCACCATCACTAGCAGCCCACCGCTGCTCTACCAGAACAGACTGGTCTCATGCCATACGAATACCATACGGAAGAGTGAAACGATAGAAAGTGGTTTAAAACCAAAGGGTTCTAGAGAACAGCTGTAACCATAAAGCTCTGCCTGGCGACTGCGCCGTTTAGTGTATGTTTCTTCAGGCAATGCTGACTGGGCTGCTACAGAGCTCAGTCTATTTTTGGTGCTGTCCTACTGACTTTTCGTCCAGAATCTGTAGATCCTCAGTTGGCCACCACCTGGTAGGAACAGTGTCTGTGCAGAAATCCCACTCACTTTAGCGGGGAACTCTGCTTTAAAAATCGATAGCTGTGATAAAGCCCCAAGTTTAAGAGTTATCATCTGCCCCTGCTTCAGCAACATTTGGGGTCAGGGAAGTCAGCAAGTCTGGCTAAGTGAGTTTGAACTTAAATTATGTTTTCCAATTTACTGAAAACGAAAATGCACAAATGGAAAAATGGTGTTTTGTGGCTGTTGCCTGGACTGTCCACTATCATGGTCTGCAAGGCTGCAGGAATCCCAATAATTCCTAGTTTTTAGGATTAAAAACATACATGGCCTTTATTTTTCTGCAGTAGCATAATTAAGAAATAGCTTTCAGTCAAATGGACCCAACGTAACAACAGAATGTTAGTATGTTAACAAATTTAAAGAAGAACTGGAAATGTTTTTACGTGAATCTATTGAAAGACAATGCATGCTTGTGTATATGACCTGAATTTCTTTTTTTTTTTTCAAAATGGAAAGACAATTATGAAGTATTTACTGTTATTTATGCATATACTGAAAATCTACAGACTTTTGCTTGAAGAGTTTACAGACTGTGCATCCTTACTGCTATTAGTAAGGCTCCTATTTATTTATTTTTTTTTAAATTCATCCCTATGGTGCATTTGTTGCAATACCATGAACACACACAAAGCAAAGCAGAACAGGGGAGAGGAAGAAGGAAGACAAATGTTACAAGCAGGGCCTTTTTTGCTTGATTTCTGAGTTAAATTATATTTACTCAGAAATATATTTATAGT
>NW_010274017.1:0-4224 GCF_000690775.1 Eurypyga helias
GAAACCGGCGGGCGGGCACCGGGAGCGCCCTGCAGCTCTCTCTCGATGGGGAGAGGGGGAAACTCCACTTCGGCGTGAGCAGGAAGCTGGGAATATTCCATTCCCAGTAAAAGCAGGAGATGCGCTTTTTTCACAAGCACTGTAATACCGTGTGGACGATCCAAGCAACGCAGCCGGCCTGAGCCAACATCCGAGCTGCCGGGCTGGTGGGCGAAGGCATCGCCGCGGGGTGTGCGCTGCCCTAGGACGGTCTCACGCACAGAAGGGCCAGGGGAGTTGGGCCAAAGTCAGGTCTGTCCCCAGGAGCGGGAGCAATAGCCAAGGTCTGGAGGGAGACCGCAAGGAGCCCGTTAAAGGCACCGCTCGGCCTTTCCGCTCCCTGCTCTGCGCTCCAGCAGCCGTGCGGAATGGGCGAGAGGCCACGAAGAGGAAGTGAAAGGAGAACAGCCTAAAATACCCACTGAAAGCTAACGCTCTGCTCTTACAAGAAATGTGGTGCTGGATGGTATTTTAGAGAGAGAAAAACCCCGGGTTTCACCCTGATTGCACTTGGCCTGGCTACGCTGACAGCGTGGCCCGAGACAATTAAAACCGCCCCAAGCCCTGTGCTGCGGTTTCCATGCACCATGACAGCAGGGTTGAGGCTGCCCTGACACGTGGAAGGGGCCGGCTGTCATTGCCATCAGGCTTTCATCATCCAGTCCCAACGCCCGCTGCGCCAGAACTTCCCAGCCTGGCAGAGCAAGGCCTTGCTGCTGGGGAAGGTGCGAGGCTTCCGCGGGGCCAGCTCAGAGCAGCACAGCCCAGGAAGGCTCCCATTCAGAACGACACAAGGATTTTTATATTTTTGCAATCTTTAAAGAGACAGCAGTGACGGAGCACAGCAGAGCGTGTTTGCACGTTGACACCGGTGAATTCTGCCCGACAAGCTACGCACCGGCTCCGTGTGATGCAGTAACAGGCTGGGGGCAACGGTTCATGTTACGGGCTAATGATGCTCACATCTCTGCTCTACCTTTAGCAGCAGAGAATCACAGATGTGATACAGCGTCATCTAAAAAGTGAGATACTTTTCAATCAACCCCCTTTTTCTGCCTAAGAATTGGAGATGAAGCAGAGTGTTTTACCTACTCGTTTTACCTACCCAGACGAGGTATTTCAATAGCAGAGCAGTTTTAAAACAATGAGTAAGAGGGTGCTCAGAAAGGCTGCACTGCAAGCAGATTATTAACTACAGTAGACCCTGTGCCTTCAGTCAAGGCAGAACTTTCTGGTTTTTAAGCAGGCTTAACACCCTCTTATTCCTATTCCGGAGGTCACTCATTCCAGCATCTGCAGGCCCAGCAGCACTGAGGCACACACCGCAGCAGCTCTCAGCAGCACTAAGGAGCTGTCAAGCATCACAGGCCTACAGGTTTTTGGGAGGGCAGGGAAGAATACCTCTTTGTAGCTTCCTTAGGGTGTGGATCAAGTGTTTTTCCTCTGGATACACTGGGGGAGTCTCAATTACAAGTATTTAGGATTCACTGTGACCAGAGGGAGGGCGGAGGGAGCCCACTTCCACCCTCAGTTAGGACCTGCCACCCACCGAGCAGCTCAAAACTGGGACGAGGAGTCCCTGGACACAGTGCCGGAATGGAAGCAAAGTGTACAGTCGGGCTGTGGGACAACACACAGACCGGAGCCCATCGGCAACCTGCAGTCGCTTGCCACCGTGTTTCACTCAGAGGCGTGGGGTCACAAAGGGAAAGAAGCAGCCACCTGCAACTGGGCCACCTCATTCCCGGGACAGGGATGTAACAGAGGGCGTTCGATAGCAGCCTTGGCTGAAGTCAGAGAGAGACAGGGATCCTAACGAGTTCTGCGGAGCTCTGCTGAAGGAGGCCCATCGGCAACCTGCAGTCGCTTGCCACCGTGTTTCACTCAGAGGCGTGGGGTCACAAAGGGAAAGAAGCAGCCACCTGCAACTGGGCCACCTCATTCCCGGGACAGGGATGTAACAGAGGGCGTTCGATAGCAGCCTTGGCTGAAGTCAGAGAGAGACAGGGATCCTAACGAGTTCTGCGGAGCTCTGCTGAAGGAGGGCAGCCTGCGGAGCTCCCGGACTGCTGCTTATGCCCAGAGGGAAGCGGAGACCCTGTAATTCAGGAGCAGGACCACCCCACATGCCATGAGCTTCAGGAGCAGGGTCGGAGTCACCTGCCCAGCACTATTGACGTGAACTTTGCCATCCAGTTTCAGACAGCTAGCTTTCAGTGTAGCTGGGCAGCACTCCTGGTAGCAGGCAGCCTTCATCCCACTGGTGCAGACTGGTTTGGCAGCCTTGCAGGCTCTGCTACATCCCGCCATGTAATTCAAGCCTGTCTTCTTCATCTGGAAGAAAGAGGGAGACATTAGCCTGGGGGTCCTGCCAAGCCTTTAGTATTCACATTACAGGGATGCACGCAGGCTCCTGGACATATCCCAGCTCATAAGCTGTCCTGCCTTTTAGCCCCAAGGCCATACCTCACAGAAGTCATGCCCAACAATGCATCTAGCAAGAGTCTTCTTGCCTTTGAAACATCTGTCCCCGTGACAGGAGAATGCTGCACACACTTTCCCCTACAAGAGAGGACCAGAGAAGACACTGTATATTCATCGGTCTGGAGAGCAGGGCTCCCAGGACAAGACCTGAATTTCAAACAGTTTATATTTCCTGAGAGCTTATTTCTGAACACCACCCCCCCACACCCGCTCTTGGTATTTGGCCAGCGCTGTCTCAGTCATTTTAGATACAGAGAGATAAAAGACTAACAGCGCCCTCTGAAACTGCAGGAAACACCAGGGTAGCAAACAACTTTCAAACCTCCTTTTCCTTCCTCTTAACAGGGCTCTGCAAAGATAAGCACCTCAGCAGAGGGGCCGCAGTGCCCGTGGGTGCCCGCACCATCCCTGCGGCTGCAAGGAAGGGTCACCACGCAGTCGGTTCAAACTGCTTGAACTGCTAAGTTGGGTTTAGGAAAAGTCCTGTTTGACAGGGCTCGTTACAGACTCTTTCCTTTCAAAGCTCATTAAGGATCTGCTCCCCTTCCAGAAGCAGCTTTTGTCCCTGTAAAGCAGGCACAGGAGGGACCTTTCCTTGTCCCTGCAATCAGGTGGGAGCTCAGCCATCCCATCAGCATCTGCCCAGCCAGTACTTACATTTCGAGGGGGAAGTTGGGGGCTGGTGGTGGTCGTAGGTGGCACAGTGGTGGATGGCAGGTCACCTGCAGACACACGAGGAGCCCTGTGAGGCTTCACCCAGCACACAGCCCACACAGAGCCCTCCACTGCCTCTGGAGCTGCTGGGACACCCCTTGCCCCAGCTCTGAAGGGGAACAAGCCCCAGCGCAGAGGAGATGCAGCCACAGTCAGCCCTCTGCAGCGGGGTTTTGCCCACCCGCCTCCCTCCTGGGCAGTGGGATTAACCCGGTGAGCAGTTACCGTAGGAGCTGGCATTGAGCTGCAGGCAGAGTGAGGAGTTGCAGCAGTCCAGGGCGCACTGCTGCCTGCTCACGCTGCTGTTGGTCCTGCACATCCCTGTGCCACAGGCGCTGCTGCACCTGGCTGTGTAGTTTGTGCTGGAGAAACGATAAAGCTGCAATAGCAGAGCCAAAGGAAAAAATGCTAGGAGTGTGAAGGGATGCCAAAACAACTGACAGACCGCAACAGAGAGAAGGGAAACTGGAGACTGACACAGACTTAATGAAGTACTGTAGGTTCCCGATACAAAGAAAGGGAAAACAGACTCCTTATCACAGCCCCCCAGTGCCCTCATCTCAGCGAGCTCCGTACCTCGCAGTGAGTCTCGTTATGGCAGGTCACCGTTTCGTTGGCATGAGCCCCATCCTGGTAACACCTCTCCCCAGAGCACTGAAAGCTGTGGCAGGTGAGCTGGAAGGAAAACACACCAGGGTGTCAACATGCAGCAAAACCTCCCCACACAGCACCGCAGTGCTGTCCCCAGCCGGGGCCTGGCTGTCTGGAGGAGCTGCCTCTGCGCACCCACCCGCCATGCCCACCCCTGGCGATGCTCTCATGGAACTCCTGGCTCCCACGAGAGACCAGTCAGGCTAAAGACCCTGTCCGCAGGGCTGTAACAGCCCAGCCAAATGCCCTTTTCCCTTTCCTTCCCTTTCCTTACCTGTGTTTCTTCCGTAGTGTTCACAGAGGCGTTGGTGGCGGCCACCGAGGCGTTGGTGGTGG
>NW_010274017.1:4313-4518 GCF_000690775.1 Eurypyga helias
GGAAGACACAAAGTTGTCCTTTGGTGAAGGAAATCCCAACCTCCCTGCATCCCCTCGGGAGCCACTGCACGGTCCCAAGGCATCTGCGGGAAGCATCAGTCACATTGTGGTTGGGACGTGGAGGGCAGTAAGTGACGGGGCGTCCCAAACAAGGTCCAGTTGTGGCCAGCAAGCAGGCAGCCCGACAAGCAGGTCAGAGACAACA
>NW_010274017.1:4607-4830 GCF_000690775.1 Eurypyga helias
AAAAAAGGTTCCTCAGTGCAGCTCCATCCTAGAGAACACAGCCTGGAGGGGATGCTGCATCACACTGTCTTTGCGCCGCTCCCCACAGGAGCCCCAGGTTTCCCTTAGGGTGCAGAGCTCACCTGCTGTGGCAAGAGGGTCCTGGAGGCAGAGGTGCAGAGCCAAGATGCAGAACAGCAGGCCTGGAATGGACGGGGGGAGGGGCAACATTACCCACCTGCTT
>NW_010274017.1:4890-6528 GCF_000690775.1 Eurypyga helias
CCCAAACAAAGCCCCAAAACCCACCCCCCCCAGCCTCTCTGGGGCAGGGTGGGGGCCAGTTCCCCTCGGGGAGGTCGTGGGGAGCCCCACAGGCACACCTGAGCTCAGGGGCCCAAGCTGGCTGCAGGGGACCAGCCCTGCTGCAAAAAGAGCCCCCCTCACCTGCCCAGAGCCCCAGATGACCAGCGGCCACCCCTCACCCCAGGCACAGTCCCTGACAGGGGGGTCAGGGACAGACGCCGCTCTCCTCGCTGCAGCAGAGCCCCCCGGTACCTTGCACGGGGCCGGGGAACCATCGGTGACCTGCCATCTTCATCCACCAGCAACTTCACCCAGGACCTGGCAGGAAGGGACACAGTCAGAGCTGGGCAGCATGAGGGGACAGGGCCAGCCGCAACTGGCACAGCACGTGCTCCCTGGAGCCTGCCCAGCACACAGCTTGGGCTGAGGGGACAGGAACAGTATCAGGACAAGTTACATAGAAGAGACTTTTCCTGTTGACGTTCTGTTTGAAGAGACCTTTCTCCTAGGAAATTCTACAGCCTTTATTCTGAACACCACAGGACAGAGGAACCCAGGCTGTTCAGCACCCGTTTTTGGTCCCTGTAGGTGCAGGATGTGCTTTTCAGGCAGGAATAAGCGCCTGGCAGTAACACCACCCACCAACAGCACCTCTGAAAACTGCCACCCGTGTCATCTCAACAGGCTCCCAACCCAGAAACCACCTAACATACAAACCACCAAATAATTCAGCACTCTTGTCTTTCTGTTTGCCTGGACTTTGGGGACCAGTTGTCACTGAAACCCCAGAGCCACCATCCCGGTGCCGGCCAGCACAGCCACGCGCCCCAGCAGTGCCGGCTGCCTCTCCCCCACGGCTCAGCCCAGCACAATCCCACCTCCAGCAGCAGTGCAGTCCCACAGGAGCACGGACCCTGCCCAGTGGGTGCTTGTGCCTGGGCAGCGCCGGAGGCCAGAGCACCCCTGGGACAGCTCAGCCGCGAGGACATCCACGGTCGCTCCCTCCCGAGGGGCTCCCCAAAACCACTGAGGCTGCCGCTGCTGGGGCCCTGGGGAGCCCCCCGGGGAGCCACGTGCTCCCGTTGGTGTGGTAACCCTCCACTGGTGCCGCCGGCAAGATGCAGAGCTGCAGGCAGCTGCCAGGAGCGGGGAGGCGGGGGAGTTGGGGACGACACTCGGCACCGGGCAGCAGTTTGGGCCACAGCACCCATCGCGGAGGAACCCAAGCCCACCAGCCCTCAGAGCAGCAAGGGAGAGACTCTCCAAAGCAGTTCTTGCTGTCGAGAGACAAAGTCTGGTGTGAAAAATGCCCGTTCCCAGACGTGCGAGTTCAACAGGCCCTCGGGACCTGGCAGAGAGCGGAACACAGATCTGTTAGAGCTGGCACACAACGCGTGGAATAGAAACAGCAACATCTACAACTCCTGCAGCTTTCATAGAATCTTTCTGGTTGGAAAAGACCTTTAAGATCACGAGTCCAACCCTTAACCCAGCACTGCCAATGCCACCACGAACCCATGTCCCTCAGCGCCTCATCCACACACCTATTAAATCCCTTCCGGGATGGTGACTCCCCCCTCCCTGGGCAGCCCCTTCCAATGCCTGACAGTCCTTTTT
>NW_010274017.1:6724-15805 GCF_000690775.1 Eurypyga helias
TGGCCGCCTTGGCCCCCTGGGCACATGCCAGCTCACATTCGGCTGCTGTTGACCAGCACCCCAGGTCCTTTTCTGCCGGGCAGCTTTCCAGCCCCGCATCCCCAGGCCTGTAGTGTCGCACAGGGTGGGCGTTCAGGCCCCGTTGGCATTCCCTGAGGACTTGGAATGGCTGAAGCTTGCAGAGACCACCGAGGCAGATCATTCAGCGCAGAAGAGAAGACAACACAGGCTGGCGTGTCTCTCACCTTCCCGACCAGGGCAAGCACCACCCCAGCCACGTTTGGACACTGAGCAGCTGCCGCAGCAGCACAGCCCAAGCCAGGAACCAACGCCCACCCAACACAGCCCCATCCCAGGAACAACTTTCCCCCAGGGCAGGGAAAGGAGCCCACAGCAGTGACTCACCCCATCCGTCTCTCCCTGAAGCCCGCAGCCGCTGCCGGCAGTGGAACGCCTCCGAGCACCACCAGCAGCCGCGGCACCTGCTCCGCTCTGGTGCCAGCAACCAGCCCCTCCCTGCGCACACCATCACCCCGGGGGAAGCGGTTGTTACCTGCGGCTCCACGGCATCTGGAGATGCCAACGGCCCTGCGCAGCGACAACAGATGCGAGGCTTGAGGTGCCACCATGCTATGACTGTACAGACACAAACCAACTCTACACCAAAACGAAACCGGGGAGGGGGCAGATGGAGGGGGCCGAGGGACTGCCACCCTGCTGGAGACATTACCACAAGCTGTCCACACAGCCCAACCCCAATCAAACTGCTGTTAATGAACAATTCCCAGTGGCCAGACCTCCACAGGGAGACAGCCCGGAGGTGAAAGCAGCAACGCAAATAAATCTGTTTGGCAGAGGAGCCCGAAGAACACCAGCACAGGACAGCACGGGACCGTGACGCGCTGTCAGCACGCAACGACTTCACGGAAAGTCAGTCCTCGTCATAAAAATTTCCATCAGAATGGGAATAGCAGAATCAATTGTTTCCGACCATTCAAGCGGCGCCAAAAGCATTTTAAAAACACCGTCATCAAATCGCTTCCTGCCAGCACACAGAAAGAGACAAGTTTCTCAGCACTTCCTAAATTAAAACCAGTTTATTTTTCAAGAGTTCTGGGGGGTTTTTTTAATAGAAAATAACGTCACAAGTCTGCTTCTCACAAGGGGCTTACTAGAAAGTGATTCTATAAAGTATCCTTGAAATCTATTTTCATGCACATAGAAAATCCAGAAACTGGGGAAGAGTCAGAGCTGCTGACACATGGCCACTTGCTTTCCAGATGGAAAATCCCCCACCTGGGAACAGCTACAGCAGCCCTTGACGTTTCAGGTCTTCATAGGTCTTTTTATTCACCACGTTCCCACTGGAATCCTCGTATTCCTCCTAGAACGGAACAAACAGTTTAGAGACACCTGGACACCGCCTGACTCGGCGCTAAAACGCCAGCGCTGTAATACGGCCCAGCAGCATCACCGAACACCACCGTGCTGCCAAGAACCTCTCCACGCGCAGGGATGCGGCGGATCTACCAGCAGGGCCCACGAGAAGAGCTGAGCCAGCGCAACAAGCTGTATTACAGGCTGCATTTCCCCAGGCTGCCCTGGAAAATGGTCCCTAACAGAAGTTCAGGGGACTAGTGAAAGTGAAGCCACTGCTCACAACAGCTCCTTTGCCTTCTCACAAACCACACTGGTACCATAAAGCAGTGTATTAAAAGATTCTTACGCAAAGGGCTGAGCCTGTCCTGTCACGACAACTTCCCGGCACGGCAGAAGTGCCTTTCGCACATCAGCACTGCCAGGAGCCGCGCAAGCAGCAGCGTAGGCTCCTGCTTTCCTCTCCAGCGTGCAGGACGCTCTTAGACAGTTCATGCAAGGCACATGGAAGGCGTTCCCACGTACACTGGGGTAGAGACATCCAAACGCCTCCAACATCTCACCTCTGTATCGGGCTGCCATCTCTCTGAAGCCTTCTGTTGTTTCAGCTTTGCCCACACTGTAAACACAAAAGTCATAGGGGATCTGGTGCCATTTCCCTTGAGGTACTGATCTTTAATCTTGTAAAATACACACAAGCTGGTTTTTAGTATCCTTTAAAACACTGTCACTTCAGCAGTCCAGGAATGCATCTAATATCCATTACAAAGGTATCATCCCCCCATCTGTTCACCAAAAGCACAAAAACTAAAGCAAACAAGGCTTTAAAATGATTGTTCAGGATGGGACTCAAGGGACCAAACCCCTTACTTCAGAGATACAACTCCAAAGGTAAGAACAGCCTGTTCAGGAAGCCAAGGCTGCACCTGTTTGGTTTCTTCTAGGCAAGAATTAATTTACCCACAGGAGCCACAACCTGTATCTGTTAACCCATGTGGGGCACATGGAAGAAACCACCTCTGCCTGAGCTAGCCTCCCAACATCAGCAGACATCAGCCACGTGAACTTACAGTTAAGTCCCAGCTACTGCAGGCTTTCAAAATCTGCCCACAGGCTCCACCATTTCCAAAGATTTTTCTGGCTTCCCCACAAAGATGCTGACGAACACCAATTAATTAAGAGTTCCATGGCAGGATTTAGACACACTCTGCCTACGGAAATGGCAGCCCGTGGCACTTGGCTGGGATTTCATACACAAGGCTTCCCAGACGAAAGAGCTGGCAACAAACGGACACATCCCTGGCAATCCCAGCAAGCATCTACTCCTGCGGGTATCCCACAAAGGAAAAAAGCCACTCTCCTTTTAAGAGCTGGGAGGGACGGTCCAAGGATCATCCCACACACCCCATGTTGCTCACCCTCTTTCCCCAAACGAGTCTTTGGTCACAGGGTAAGACAAAATTTCACCGAGAGCCAACATCGGCATTCTTATGCCAGGTGTTCCCTGTCCTGCCACCACTACTTACACGAGACCGCATCCTCGATCTGTGTGACGTTGGCAAAGTGCGCAGTGTTGGGAATGCCCAGGCATCTCATCCCGTGAGCGTGTCGCCACTCCTGGGGAGAAGAGCCAAGAGGTCAGCGTACAAGAGGGAACGCCACTTCAGCGCAATGCCAAAGGCCAAAAGACATCAAGATCTCCACAGGGTGAGACAAATACTATGGAAGGCAAACCTACTCATCCTAAAAACCTCTGTAAAAGTATGTTTTCTGGATTTTAGACAGTAAGAACACACTGGCAGTCAACAGCCACGCTGCACTACCCAGACCTGATGCTGGAATTAGTGTTCAAACGAGAAGGGACCGTACAGAAATTGGCAGAACAGGTCTTAGTGTGCCCTACATAATTTATAGTTCCAATTGCATGGCCATAGGGCATCAGCCACACCCACAGCGATCTTCCTCATACAAGTGGAAGACATGCCACTCGGGCACTCCAGTGATTTACTAGTTAATTACACAAAGATTATCTGAACAGAGTACTGATGGTTTTATAGCAAAACACTACTTACTGCAAAGTGACGCTGAAAAGCTTTGGGTCCTCGGTAGGTGTAGTTACCACAAATCTCGCAGTTGTAGTTGATGTTTAAACCATGTAATTTATACAACCAGTATGGGATTGGCTGGCAAGCGAAGAGAAGCAAAGGTTAGGCAAGGCACGTCCAAAGAGAAAAGCAGTGTGGTGTCAGTGACACCTCCCACTCTTCCAGTTACCTTGCCATCCCAACCAAGAGGCAGGTTTTTAGGATTATAAATGATTTCATTTTCTTCATCTTCGCTCTCACTCTCGCTGAGCTGCTCCTCCTCCTCCTCCTCCCTCTCCTCCCCTGTCCGTGCTTGCTTACGCTGCACGTTCTCGTGAGTAAGGTGTCGCTGTTCCTAGAGCGTGAGAAAGGAGGAATCGTTCACACAACACAACAGCCACAAAATACACACCAACTGTGAAACGCTTCCTCAGCGTGCAGAGGGAAGGGAACAGAAGAACAGTACAAAACAGAGAACCTTCATAGTATTTAGCCCAGCAACTTAAGTTTTTAGTATAACATCTCTTAATTCCAAAGGATAAAAAGTTTGTACTTCCAAGACTACAAACTAGCAGCAACAGCACCCTGCCAAAAGCAATCACCTCAGACTGAAGCAAGGACTAAAGGCATGCCATCAAGGCAGAACATGTAAAGGTTTGCAATATCCTGTGATTTAGGCATAAAACAGAAATTATCTACACTGATGTGGTGCCAAGGAGAAGGGAAAAAAGGGAAAAGACAGGCTTCCCCAAAGGAACAGATAGTCTCTGTACCTGGGTCTGTTCACAAAAGTCAGCCAAATAATTAGCTACTGGAAATACAAATGCATCCATCACATTCTGCCTACTGACAGGCGAGCTGCCTGCTAACATGCACTTCACAACTCTGGACATGAGAACGGCCTGCTGCCTAGGAAAACACTTGATGAAGACGTGGGTGACCTTCCAGTCACCATTTGACAGCTCTGAAATAAAAAGCTCAAAGACAAAATAAAATCCTTACCCCAAGAACTTCCACGTACTCATAAATCTGAGCTTCCAAAAAAATTCCTTTCGGTGTCTCTGGAAATAGATGCAGAAACCCTATGAAGTCCAACCCAGAACATCACGCACACACTGAAAACCCAAAGACACATTTGACTTGTTTCTGTTTTCTTGCTGTACACAAATACCAAACAGCTCGTGCAAACTAGACAGCACACGAACCATTCGGCTCTAGCTTTTCCACTTGGTCCAACACAAAAAGCTCCAAGAATCTCTCTGTCAAGTCTTCACAAGAGTGATGTCTACAGAATACTTCTCACCTGAGTGAAGAGATCACCAGCCCAAGAATGACTTTTAGGAGCTCACCTTTTGCTTCCTTTTGTCTTTGGATTCTTGGCAAACAAGGAAGGATCAAGTGATTCTAGGGATTTGCCTTTAGTGCTAAAAAGTCTCTGAGCACGCCCTTCCAGAGTCCTGTGGAGAAGCAGGAAGAAACGAGTCCAACCCCAGTGTTACACTCCCAAGAACTATCTGCATTCATGCACCAGAATTCCCCATTTAGCTTGAACAGGATCAGGAGATTTCCTATTAGCTCTTGTCTTCATTCATTAAGCCAAATTCTTCTATACAAGTGGCTTCAGTACAGGACACTTCAAAACACTAGACTGCGGTGTTCCCTGACTGGTTCTCAACGTTTTGTCTTTCAAACATCATTAAAGTAACGCGTGTACAACAGAGATGCCAAAACAAGAATCCCATAAAGGAATGCAAGACAGGAAAACCTCAAAAACTGAGAAGGAACTATAAAAAGACTGCACCTCACCCGCCACACTTTAGTCCCAGGGCCAGTAAAGCTGATTTTAATCTGTCCAGTCCCAGGGAGGCCAACTCCTGTTCAATTAAAGTAAATCACAATAAGAGAGAAGCTGTTAAACAAACACAACATGGATGTATGTCCGGTTTAACTCAAACAAACCAACCAACCAACCAACAAAACCCAACCAACCAACCAGTGAACAGTATTCAAGAAAGGACCATCAAGGGTGCACCACTCCTCAAAGAGTGTGACAATCTAACCAGATCTTCCAAGTTACATCCCCATAATGGGAGAAATTAGGTCATGAGCATAATCAAAGTTTTATTCAGATAGCACAGAGGCAGAAGTGCAGCAAGCAAAATTATGGAATCAACATGACTGAACTTCATAGAATCACAGGACGGTTTGGGTTGGAAGGGCCCCTAAAGATCATCTAGTTCCAACCCCCCTGCCATGGGCAGGGACACCTTCCCCTAGACCAGGTTGCTCCCAGCCTCATCCAGCCTGGCCTTGGACACTCCCAGGGATGGGGCATCCACAGCTTCTCTGGGCAACCTGTTCCAGTGCTCCCACCCTCTGCGGGAAGAATTTCTTCCTGACAGCTAATCTAAACCTCCTTGCTTTCAGTTTAAACCCATTACCCCTTGTCCTGTCACTACAGGCCCTTGTACACTTGTACCTAAGTGCAGAGCACTGAAAACATACCTCCCAAGAGGAAAATGCCGAGAGATCAAGGTGGGCTCCAGCATGAGTGAGTGCACTGCTGGTCTCTTTCTGCCAAGAAAAACCACAGAAAGATCTTTGTGACATCCTACAACGCTTCACGCACTGTAATATCCTAACGTAAAAAAAAGCAGTTCATTTCACAGAGAAAAATCCAAAAAAGCAATGGAACAATAGGAAAGGGATTACGTAAGCAAACCTTAAAAGAAGTTTGTTTCAAACGCAGGTGAGCAATAATCTGCATCTTTGTGATACACAACTACACGCCTTGCTGTCACTTATCTCAGTGGTGACTTTCCCCAGATGATCCACAGAACACCTAGCACAGATACAGAAGCATTTAACGACAGCTCACCGGCCAGCCAGGGAACGTCCCGTTTTCCCACTTCTTCTCAAACTCAGTCTGAATTTTCCCAAAAAGTTCATTCTGGTCCAGTAACGGCTTCACTCGATCTGTGTATTCCTGCAGGTACTCCAGAAGCATTTCAAGGTACCTGGCAGAGCAACCACGAGCACAGGTCAACCTCAAACACATCTCTCTAACCACAGCTTTGGAAACCAATTACCCTCCGGTCCTCCAAAGGGAACTCACCAAGGTTACGAGTTTTCAACACACGATTCCCAGATGCAGCATTTTCAAGGATAAAGTAATTGCACAGAGTAGAATGTGGCTTCCCACACTTTTTTTGCTGCGCTGCACATTTTCTCAGGGCTCAGACACACGACTGAGTTACTACAGCTCAATGAGCCAGTTTACTTAAGTTTGACTGTTAATTACATCCTTAGCAGCTGTACACTTAAGGAGCCAACTCCTTGCAGGTAGGCAAAAAGGCTCACCTCTTATATTCAGCATTTTTCCTCTCCTTGGGAATATCGAAGAGCTGGTCAAATGTGGATAAGTAAGTGATATAATCCAATTTCTAAGAATGAAAAAGTTTGGGTCAGACTTTACACACATGCAGCCAAATTAACATCCACTTTGCAGACCAGAAGAAAGACACTAGCTCAGGGCATTATCCCGGAGTGCGGAGGTTCTCTGTGCACTAACACACTGCTGTAGACGCCGATCGGTACTCGGTCACAGAAAACAGGCCCTTTACAAGGCCATTATTACATCAGTGATAAAGAGAGATCAACCGAAGAGAACAACAGAGGAAAGTCATGAAGCAGCACTCAATTCAAGTGCTGTCAACCTGTACGTGCAACAAAGTGACCTTGAAACAGCTATTTGCAGAGAAACTTACGTAAGAAAAACACTCCAACAAATAACCATGAACCAACCAAATTAAAACTCCTTGGCCTTAAGCATGAAAGCTGCCCAGACACATGCAGCCACTCACTTCTGATGATTTGAGATTGATGTACTTGAGGTAACAGTCATGCAGATCTAAGTATCGCCCATACCCCTCCTCATCTGTGAACTCCACCAGATCTGCAGGAAAGAGCACGAAGAGCTTTATTACGAGCTTAATCTTCCCTACTTACGACACACACACTTTAGGACTTGGAAAGGATTAACTGTGGGCTGACTGATTTATGCTTGAGGAAGATGTTTACAATGCAAGTGGGATACTCATTGATCAGATCCTGACTGCTTCTCCATAAGCACAGCAGAACACTCCTCAAGAGGAGCACCACTACTGGGAATATTCCAGGGGTTCAGAAGAATTTAAATGAGAAAAAAACAATTTTCAGAAGCCATTTAGTAAGAGGGAAGTGGAACTCTGAAACGTGCAAAATCAATCAAAAAAACCTCGTCACACCTCTCAAGCAAGCACCTTGTTTTCACTTAAACTGGTCTCTGAGTAAAAACACAAACTTACTTTGAGCTTCTTCACTCGGGTTGTCTCTGGCTTTCAACAGTTCCTCAAACTCCACCGACATTGGAACGCAGATCTTCAAAAACAGGCAGAAGTCACAGAAAAAGTTACTTCAGCTCATGCCCCATATTTTATTAATATAAAATCGCAACAGGGTGCAGACGATAAAACTGCAAACAGAAAAGCTATCCAAAGCATTTATTCACCATAACTTTTGCACAAACTAAAAAAACCAAAGCCTGACTTTAGCCAGCATGAGAAAAGCAGGACCAAACGCCGCCTCAGCAGTGGAACATTCCTGAGCTAACACACAGCAAGCAGGGAACACTGTTAGCATCTCCACCCTCTCGTGTTCACACCGCTCTCACAGGAGCTTACGTGCTGCCTCTGAAGCACTCCCTGACCTTGAACATCTCCTTCCCAAGTGGCATTTTAGTGTACTTAATGCTCATATATTAAGGCAATAACTGGAAAAACTCTGTTTATTGTAAGGATGAGGTCCAACAGACCATAAATCACCTATTCTTATGAAGTAGAAACCTACTCACCTCATTTGGGTGCTTCCGGTGAAACTCCTTAATTTGTTTCAGTCTGTTGTAGAATTCTGCAAACTCGTTTGGCCCCGAAATGGCACTGAGTTCTTCTTTCCGTAAGCTACGAGTTCGTGAAAAGGGACAGGTTACAAGTGGACAGGAAAACATGCTGACGCCGATACAATATTTTCCAGGTCTAGTGCCGCACTTTGATCACGCGAAGCTCCAGTGAGGCTGACGGCAAACCTCACAAGGCCACATCAGACCTCAGCGTCTGCCAGGGTCGTGGTTTGAGGCTCGGGGTCACACCTCCCCCTGAACATGCTGCGATTGCCACTTACAAACCCTCAAGGCAACTCACTGCATGAAACTCCCACCATAAGTTAAAGCAAGGAGAGAACAAGGTGCGTGTATCCACGAACACATCCAATGTGCAATCTGTGTCCTGCTCTAGCAGGTTTGGTCTCCAAAACCCGATTCCTGGCCTCACACTCCAGCACTACTCCTACTTATAACCGACTCCAGAGACCCCAAGTTCTCCATCTGCAAAACACACCGAGACGTTCTGGCACGCGCACACCAGACGAGGTCTTCGCACGAGCACTTACCCGTCCTTGTCGTCGTACAAGTCCCTCAGGTTGCCGCTCACTTCCATATACCTCTGAAAAACACACGCCAGCCCAGGCGCCACAGGGGACGTCAGCAGGGACGAGGCCCCGCTGGCCGCTCCGGCAGCACCAGCCA
>NW_010274018.1:0-63336 GCF_000690775.1 Eurypyga helias
ACATATATATATATATGTGGTGTGTGTGTGTGTTTGCTAATTGTTTTAGCACACTGTCCCATTCTCAGGTCTAGATTTGGGGCAGTTGGTCCTGGGGACAGGTTGGACAGAAGGGGCCAGAGTGCAGAAGAAGCCAGAGATAAGAGTGAGGCCCAGGCCCCCCCACGCACAGAACATGGACCAGCCATAGCCATGGCTGATGTCGTCGGGCAGTCCGTACAGGTAGCGGGGGTAGCGGGAGAGCTCAAAGTTGATTCCAGCCACGCACGTGCACAGTGAAATGATGCAGAAGGTTCCTGGAGGAGAGCGGGAAGGGGAGAAGGAGGAAGGAGAAAAACAAAGAGAAGTTAGAAGAGCAATAGCTGTGCCACTTTCTGAGCCACCTGAGAAGAGCTGGTGCAAGCAGTAAGGAAACACCTAAGGGAAGATGTTCATATAGAAAGTGGGTTAGTCCAGCGGCTCCGTGGGGAATGAACGGAGTCCCACCAGAGCCCTGAATATTGATCTGATTCTGAACGGAGCTGAATGGAGAAACTTCAACAGGAACACATTTTTCATTATGAGCACTCTCTTGGGAAACAGAATGCTTCATGAAACCATTCATTTTTCTGGAATTTTGCTTTAGACAGGGTGAATCATCGTGTTTCAATATTTTGGGGGTAAAAAATCTTGAATTTTTTGTTTCACTTCTATTTTTCAGTGATGGATCTTATAGAAGAAAATATTGCAGAATACGTGACATATTCTGGCTCTGTCAGAACACACATATGAAATGAGAGATGTTTTTCAGATTTTTCTTATACCAAAAATCTAAAATCTTTCATTATACACCCCCCTTTTAAGTATTTAAAATCTTAAAATCCCTCATAAAATTCAGATTTTACCCTCTGCATGACTCCAGTCCCTATCTAGATGCCCTCTGCAGTGTTAGGGAAATGGTCAAAATATCCCGTTCTTGTTTTCCATCTCTGCAGCAATATTTCATTTCCTCCTGGGAACACCACGGGGACAGGCTGTGTAACTCTGTCAGGCAGTAAGTGTTGTGGAACGACACACGGATCAGAGGAGAATGGACCTTAGCCCACCCAGATGAGTCTAATTGTGATCTTTGGCCTCCAGTCTCATCAGAGCTAAACTCTGAGCTCCTGAAATGTCACGGTTGCCACCCACACACCGAATAATGGAGAGGCTACAGACTCTACGCACTTGTCCCAAGAGATAACAACGAAAGTAAACATAAATTGGTGGTTTGCTTTTTCCTAGCTCCTCCCTGCGTGGGGCTCTGAATTGCCTGGAAAGTCCCGAGCACAGGAGGCAGCCTACAGGACACGTGCTGTCGTAACATGCGTGGCCAGTGCCGCCCCGCTGTTCATGCACAGATCAGCAGCATGCTGCATGTGCTACCTGTGCAGCACATCCTGCACCTTCTCACTAGCAGCTGCTGGCGAGGAACCTCTGACTCCTCCTGGTCCCGTCCCTAAAACAGCACAATCCCCCAGACAGTCAGAGCCAGCCTGGTTTTAGTGTCAGGCTCTCCTCCTGGTGCCCTTGCCTCCTTCTACTCCTTCCTGCCCCTGCTCCTGCTTCAATCCTGCAACACTCTTCCTGTTGTTTCTCTGCTGCTTTGCTATTCTTAGTTGCAGTTGCATTGAAGACGTTGATTTTACACTCCCCACTCTGAAGACACAGGCTAAATTATCTGGTGAAGTCACCTGGAATTAGGCCCACAAACTGAGGGCATTTGTAGCAGCATATATACCCCCAAAAATGTGTGGACTTCCCACCATGCCAACCGCGTTTGTTTAGTAGGCACATGGCACAGGTGTAGAGTCTGCAGGTAAATCTCTGCTGTGGATGTGCTGCGAGACCACCGTCACGGCCCTCTCCCTGTTCCCTCTTTTGACCACTACCCTGTCTATCTGGACTGTCTTTTCTCCTTCCATGAGTTTTGGAGAGCCACTTGCAGATACCCTCTATTGTAAATGTCAGGGAATATGGGGACTCTGGGTGCCTCCCCTAATCCTGTATGGAGCTGCCAGGTGGCCCAGGATATTCGTAAGTACTCGTACGGTGACAGTGCTCAGGAGCAGTGAGTTGCTGCAGTAGATACTACGCCTGCCCAAACGAAAACCGCCTTCTTGCCGCATACCAGCACCCAGTGATCCTACAGTCCGTGCTCTGGACTTCTGCAAAAGCCTTGTGAGAGGCCAGGCTCTGGAGCTGCCTTCAGAGATGCCCTGCACTGCTTCACAGCAGAGAGCAGGATAAATGGGGAGGTCTCCCTCCAAGAACCTCTGACCCAAAAATCAGGTTGTTTGATGAGAAAACACACGCCCCTTTCCGTGTTTCACCCTGTCCCTTAGGTTATCCAGTGACATGAAGGTGTCTGGCAAGAACACGATTGTTCCTCGTAGGACACGTCAACATGACTAGTACGTTGTGGGATTGGGGAAAAAAGGATCCATCAGAGCCGTTGTGCTCTGAACCAGGCTCCGTGGCTCATTTCAAACAGCTGTAGTTAGAAAATGACATGAAAGGTCTTTCTCTGCGAGCAAGAACATGGTAATTTCAGCTCTCTCGACATGTAAGATTGTTAAGAGAGGTGGGTGGCAAAATCTGTGCGGCCAGACTGAAGCTGCATTTGCAAAGTACAAAAGGGAAGGAAATAACTTTGGATTTCAAATACTCCCCATGCTTTCACGTTTTGCCTTGGCTCTTTCAGTCACAAGCTCTTCAATGCAACAAGAGTTGCTCGCTCTTTGTACTCGAACAGTGCCCAATGGAGTGGCGCTCCACCTTGCTGGGGGTATTCTGCCCCATAACAATGAACAAAAAAGAACAAGTAACAACAACAGAGCATAAAGCAAACCACGAGCATGAGGCTTCTTTAAAAAAAGGCTGACCCTTTGCTGGAGAATGTGCTAATCCCGTGACAGCAAATAATGACTGCCACGCACAGAGCTGGAGAGGATGTACAGCACGGTCTTCTGCCAGTCACCCGCCCCGTGCTGCTGCAGGATGTCTTGTACGGCACAGGTTTATCGGCCTCCCTGGTGCTATTCATTACAGACACAAAAAATTCCATTTTATACCACCTAGAGGAATCTTTATGGGCATTATACGAGTCCTGTGTGTTGTTTGTATTCAGCCAAGCAAGGAAGTTCCCACTTGTAGTTAATCTGGCCTCTCACCAGGGGTGTTGCTGATGACAACGGAGTAGGGTTAGTGCTTTAGGACTGTCAGGGAGCTTTTCCTCATGAACTGGCAGTCATAACACAGAAAGTCATCCCTGCAAACTGCACGATCGTTGGCCATCAGAGTGAAAGAGTCATGGGTGGAAGGGATGCAGAGACTGATCTTACCCTTGGAAACGCAACCAGAAAATGAACTGAACCTTTATTCAGTTCCCCGGCAGGTTCTTGCCGTCAGTGAGGTGCCCCCCTACATGTGCACTAATAGCCCAGATCCCCAGGCAGCTGCAGCAATACAGACTTTTATTTCCTTGTGAAAAGCACTCCCCATAGCACTGGCCCAAGCAGGCGACCAGACCCAAAGGCTGGCGGTCCAGACCTCGGCACTTGTGCTGTGGCACTGGCACAGAGAACGTGAATGACAGGCGGTAATAAGAGCTCACCAGGGATGTGCTGGTACGTGAGCTGGACGGGGGAGATACAGACCATCTCTGTCAGCAGCTGGACAGAGCAGAACGTGCCAAGATCTTCGTGCTGGGGTTTGCACGTTATCACCCTAAGCGAAACATTAATGAACGAGACACGCCAACAGCAGCGTTTTTGACACAGGAAATGCACATGTCACTGCAGAATGCTTCAGCCAGGTGATAGATGAAATTTCATGTAAGGCCGTGTATGTGCCACAAAAACTGCTGTTTGACATGTATTCAAACCTCCCTCCTGACCCCTCCTCGCGGGCTGGTTTGGACAGTGCCTGTCCTGCTAAGGGACTGATGACCAAGAGTGGTCTGAGCTCTTGAGCTATTAAACGCCTCATGGCTGTCTTGTGCTTTTCCTTCTTACATGTCATGGGGGAGGAATATTAACCATCGTACTGAACATCTCCATTTAGACTGCAAGTTTGTCTGAGACAAAGATGACCTCAGTTGCTGTATGTGTGCCTAGGACTGGGGTCCTGCCAGCCTTGCCGGAGGGGCAGACGTGGTCGGGAGAGGGATGGCTGGGAAAGGTAACGTCATTGTTGGTTAAGGCCTAATTTGGTGTGGGTTATGAGTCAGAGCCCTTTGCTGCAGCTGGTTTTAGGCAGGATCACATCAAGCAAAGCCACGGGCCTCTTGCTGCTAGGAATTATTTTTTTTGGGTAAACATCCCTTTTCTTGCCGATCAGCCCGGCTGTGCGAGGGCTACGATGCCACTGCTTGCAGTTTTCAAACCTTACCTCCAGGGGAGAGCAGAACTGCTTGGGAGTGAACACCAGCAGGCTCCAACATCCCTACCAAATATGCCTGAATTTTGCCTCATGGGCTAGTGCCCCCCCACCGAACCATGTCAGAAGCCACGTCCTTCGCCCACAGACCTGACTTGGCTTCCAGGACGATGGGGCTGAGGGATTTCACAGGGTCTGTGGTGGTTTGTGAGACAAGAACTGCTGCTTTGCTTCGCGACGCTGCAAACGGAGGTGGGACTTCGTGGTGCTGGTGCGCAAACAGCCCCACTCGCGGGAGCTTCTTCTACACATCCCCGTCCCCAGTATTAGGGGTGAGGTGTCTGACTGTCACCTGAGGGACACATCACCGATGTGAAGACAAGGGGAACCCAAAAGGCAGTAATTAAGATGATCCAGGTGCCAAGACCCACCCAGACCCTCCTCTCTACAAATCATTTTTTTTATAAGATTTCTTCCACATCTGACGTAATGAGGCTCATGCTGTCCCCTCCCCCCACAACAGGGAGAAATGACTCAAGAACTGTGCTGTCAGATGTACGAACCAAAAAACCCTGATTCTTCTTCCCTTCTGTTTCCCCCCCCCCGAGATAGAAATGTCAAGTATTACTTACAAAGATCAGCAGATAAAGAGAGAAACACAAAGGTATGGATTTTGAGATATCCTCTGAAACCAAGCAGTTCTCAAATAAATGTGAATCTCTGCCTTTAAAAGTATTTCTGGTGGCTGCAACTGATGGCAACTGATGGCCACTAATGTCTTTCGAGAAGTGCTGTTTATTTAATTATCATCAGTTTTTTATCATAGGGTTATGGGGAAAGAAGTCTCACAAGTGAAACAACATTATCTTTACTTTGTCTCTGCCCTACTAGCTTTTACTGTTTTCAAGGTACATCAAACAAACAAATAAAACGAGGTCTGATCCTAAAGTGGAGTGTGTACCATTAGCTATTTAAATTATATCACAATCAAATGAAATTATTAATGAATAAACCGAGTTCCCTCCCAACACAGTGATGACAAAAGCCTTTTGGAGGGAGCAGCTTTGCAGTAAACTCCTTCTGTGCTTGGATTAAACGCCTCAGCAGCATGCAGCTCTTGAGAACACTTTATTGCTCTGTGCATACATGCACAGAATATAAATTATTGCTTAATTATGTACTGTTCCAGCAGAAGCAGCTTGCAGCATCACCGATAGGTTGCAGAATAGCAAGGGGTTTACTGGAAAATTGCCCTTCTAAAAGACGCTGAGGTGGAAGGAGAAGCCTGACTGGGTGATGGAGATTCAGTGCGGTGTCCTTGCGAGACCATAAACCCACCTGGGCTGGAACTTAATATTTTCTACTTATTTTATACTAAGAGCCAGCGCAAACTGCAGGGTCTACGGCAGTGCTGTGTTACTGCATTACAGCCGCCGTCAGAATGCAGTTTGTGCCTGGCCTTTGGCCTCCTGCCTCAAACTGTACCGGCGGCACCCGCAGCACAGTGCACCAGGGCTGTACGCCTGCTGCGGGCTACCTGGGCAGCGGCGCCCGCCTGCTGACTTGCTGCTGCATGAGCCGTAATACGCCACGGCACCGGGGGACCGTGTGTTCTCCGTCACTACCGCAAACACCTACTGGGCACCATCCTTCGGCTCCTGTAAATCAGTGCAACGTGTGGAACCGCACTACCGCAGCTGAGGGCTGATCTCGGTTTGCTATGCTGACACAACTGACGGTCGGTCGATACGGCACGTTACAGCACCCCGCAGGTTTGCGCACGGTGACATTTCTGCTCCCCTATCCCATGGTGCGTGGGATCACGCTGGGAGCGGATACCCATGCTGCACACTACAGCAGCCAGTGAGCACCACGTGTGAGCGAGCACCCCCTGAAGTTGAGAGCTGGCACGTAAGGCAGAAGCAACACGTTTTAGCTAAAGGCATGTTGTTTGGCTAAAATGGGATGGGGAGAAGTAGGGGAGTTGATCAAAGCCTGAGCTGAATAACCCTCTGATTACTTTAGCAATGGTGATTCCTATGACCCACCCAAAACAACCTAGCAATAATAAAGTGACTTGGCTGCAGCCACTTAGCAAACATCATGGCTCATGAACTTGCAGCCACGAGACAGGAGGCAGCAAAAATTGTGCCAGTTGTAGTAGTGGGATGTGATTTGGTATTTTACTGTGAGCAGAAGGGAAAGAAAGGAAGGAGATCTCTTAATGTGAAAATGAAAAAACATCCCAATCAAAGGTTAATGAAATTATGCCATAGCTGTGCTGTCAAGCACCATGCTTGGCGAGAAGCAGAGGCTGCTGGCAGGTTTCTTCCATCGCCTGCAGCATGGACCTTCCAGGATGGCCCAGCCAGAGGTGGAAAGATTAAATGGAAAAGGGCACTGCTGGTCTGAGCAAACTGGTGTGACTTCATCACATCTCAGATTTGCCAGGTGACAAGACAAGTTTAGTATCGAACTGCACCTCAGGCAGGTGCTTCCCAGCCTGGGCATTTTCCAGAGCTGAAGAGAAACTTGAGGGGTCAGGTTGGGTTTGCCTTGTCACAGGACATCTCCCATAACATGGGGAATCCACGCACCACATTCCATTTGGTCTTGTAGCAACCAGGTCATTCTGCCTCTCTCCACAAGGTCCTTTTCTTCCAGGCAAAAAATTGAACTTCTCTCAGAAGGAACCTTAGAAGGAGCCTCAGAGAGTATGTGGGATCTTTCTTTTGTAGGAAACCTGATATTGCTCAAAACTTCAGTAAGATGTTCTTCAAGACAAGTGAGACTGGAGAACAGATGCAGCACAGACAGCTTCAGTGCAGCCTTCTTCCACACTGCCTTGTGCTGGCCACTGAAAAGACTTTCAGGGCTGAAAGGGTACAGTTACTCACATGCCTTTTCAGTAATTTTCTTTGCCAAAGGTGCTACTGAAGAAGTCACTGGGAGCTCTGAGTGATGGTGTGGCTATCCGATTTGGGTATTTCCCCCTTCAGGTGCTGGAGAGAAGCCTATCCGTTCACTTTTTCAAGTGACCAAAGGACTCTGGTTGTACAACTTCCAGTTTTTTGTACTGAACGTGAACTGAGGACCTTTGCTGCAAAAGGCTCTGGGCTGTTCTGTTTCCCTGAGCTGACCTGTCAGGAACAGAAAATCCTTTCCATATGTGCTACTGAAGCGATACACTTGTTGAGATATAATGGCCAGAAATCAAAATAAGACATAATTGTCTTGCCAACAAGGACCACTGGGGACAGGCCACACCTGTGAAGTGTACATCATTCACATGAATGCTTGCAGGCACAAGCTACCCTGACCCCTTTGGTAATGCCCTAAAGGGTCACAGGCTGACCTCTCCTTTCCTGTTGCAGAGGAAACACCTCTGCAGCCTCAGTAGCCCACACAAGAACGTCGTCACGGCTCGTCTCTGCATCCTCTGGAAGAGCCAGGTTGGGCAGAAATGAGGGAGGCCCACTCACCTGGTTTCTGCCTGGTCGGGCTCAGTGGCTAGTTGGACTGTCCAGGCAGATTAGACCAAGCAAGTGTAGCAGCCATTTGTTCAAGGGGAATGTTGTTTTTCTAAGCTGACGACCTGAGGAGCCAAGAAGGTGAATCTAAGCCTTGCTTCAGTCTCTGCATTTAACGACAAGATCTGCCACACACAGAAATCTGCTCCCCTTTCTCTCTGTAAAGAATTCTTTCTGTCTAGCAAATCATGTCAGTGTTTCTCTGCTGCTGTTGCATGTGCAGTCTTCTCTCCTCTTTGATGCCAGGCATGCAAACTACTCAGCAAACACTTTTTAGATAAAACACAAGCCAGTAATAAATTCCAGTTTTGTTTTCATGGTCTTCTGTTGGCCTCGCTGTGTCTTGCCATTGGAATTCAGAAGCCAGCAACAGATCAGAGACCTGCTGACATTATTAAGGGATAAAGAACAACCACAGAATTGTAAAATACACAAAACTTGTTTTCCAGGGCTGTGGGTGGGAAAGTCTTCTGTATTTTTATCGGCTCTATCTCCCCTACTTTGCTTCTACTATCATTCACCTTCTGTCAGCCCCCAAAGACCTACCGACATCCTTGAGAAGCAAACTAGACTGCCAACTTCATAGGCTGAACTGGTTTTTCTGTTCTCGTAACTCCAGAACATACCGGTGCTTCTCTCAGTACCTCCTGTCCTGGTAAGGGAGAAATTACAAGTCACTATAGCTGACTTAAAATGCACAGGCAGAGGAGTAGGAATAGGTCTTTTTGCTGAAAAGCCAGAGTGAGCTCAATCCTTATTTACTGTACGCCAAGTTCAGGGAGACCAATTTGAGTTTAGACTGAAAAACAATGAGCTTATAGGTGCGCATACACTACTTGCCCTATCTTCTGCTCCAGCCTATGAGATCTCTGCACTCCCTTACAAAGACTTTCTTCTCCTTCTCCTAAATGCCAGTGCTCTTCTGTGATCAGGTACAAGGTTGCGGGAATTGCTTATGTTGGTACTTCTCTCCTTGCGTGCAACCACACCTCTAGGAGCATCAGAAACAAGCCCCAGGAAAGAAATCCAACGCATTTGAAGGTTGACTTTGAAGTCAGCTGATAATGTTTCCATGGAGATCAAATGCTATGGAGCTGACAATGAATTCTTTTGTACCATTCCTTCCAGGGGAAAAAAAAACCAACCACCTCTAATGACTACACCCTGCAGTACATCTGTGTTACTGATTTGAAGAAGAACATTTCTCTATCCCACCCCATCTCTGTTCTCTCATGGAGGTGTTAACTCTTAGGTCCCAGTTTTCAGGGCTAGGTCTGTCGGTGTTGACCTGAATTCCTGAGATACTGCAAAAAATAGCATCTAATGAAAACAGGATTCTGTGAGAAGGACATGAGTCTGCTTTCGAACGTATGCTGTAGGGGATGCAAAGATGGGCGCTGTGATTCCCCTGAGGAGTATGACAACAGGAAATTACCAAAGAGCGTGCAGAGGCCCGTACAGTGAAAGCGGGCAATCTTTCATGTTTCCAGAGGGTCTCCTATTTCATTTCCAAAATGGGTGCCTGCGTTAATACATAAATGCAAAATGTGTTCTCAGGGCATCAGTAAGCACAGAGAAGTACTAGAAGTAAAGACTTCAAACACTACCCCAGCTCTGCCCTTCAAGCATAATGTGTTGTGAGCCTTGTCATGTCGTCAGCTGAGCAACTGCCTTCTAGCCTGGAATTGCTAAGCAGGCCACCTTGCCATCGTATTTAAACGCCAAAAGATGGCGAGGGGGATGTATGCCGACACGGGTGATTTTCTAAAGGGTTACTTTTGGAATGAAAGTAGGAAATTAGATAACATTCAGAAGGAAAGTAATACTAATTTCTAAAAGGTGATTACTAACGGTTAGTTGGTCAGGATGAAGAAAGGCCTCCAGTCCCATCAATGTATATGGACTGGACATGTGTATGTCCAGTGGACCTGTACCCATACATATGTATCTGTACATGTATCCATCAGTGTCCAGGTTTTGAAATACATAAGAAGGGTCAGTCTTCAGGCACCAGAAGCATAGTCTAAAAATGGGACCAGAGATCATGACTTGCAACCCTGCGTACGAGGGATACCACAACCTGTGTAGAAGAGAGGTATTTTGGACAGAGGGACTGACAAACCCTGAAACTGAGGAAAAAAGTAATTTTTAAAAACAGGCTAAGTCTTATTACCTTAACATGCAGCGTTTGGCCTTGTGACGTTACTGCCTGATGGGCGTTGAGGCACAAAGCCTGCACGGCTGCTCCGGGCCCTGGGTTCCATTACAGGTCCGTAAAGACCTTCTTCAGCTCCTTCTCTGCCTTCCCTAACACCCTTGTAATGTGTTTGAGAGTTTTAAACCATCCAGAGCCTCAGAGAGGTTTAAACATTTAAAACCTATTAACGCTGTACATTAACTCAAGTTCATTGCAATTTGAGGCCTTAAATCACTTTAGAGCGTAATGCAAAATTTAACCAAAAGCACAAGTAGGAACAAGAGCGTACGTGTGTGGTGCAGGAGGCATGGCAGAGGAGACACCGACCTTGTTGTCCTGAGGCTCCTTTCAAAGGCTTTTGTAACCAATTTATGGCATCTCTTGACACAAACCACCCTTTGTCTCCAACTGGAGGTCAATCCACACAAATAAATTCTTACAGTGGTCTGCAAGGAATTTTGCTGAATTCTTAAATTCCTCTGCAATCACCATTAATTCAGTATCTCTCACAGGAGATAAAGCATTAATGGCATCTGATTTTTTCCAGCGACACAAAGTTTTTTGAATTATAAATACTTTTCAAACTGGCAAAAGGTATTATGCCTTTGTGTAAGCTATATTGATGCCAAGCTTCACTGCTCAGATTACAGCCATGTATTGCAGACCCTGTTTTAGTAAAGGTCATATGATGTTGCTTAAGCTCTGTATGCACACAACCATGCACATGTGTGCATTTGCACAGGCCTTTCCATATGGGAAAAAAAAGATTTTATGTAAAATTTCTAAAGTGATTCTTTCTGGGAGAGAAGCACAAAAAACTGGATTTTTGAAGAATAATATTGTGGAAAATCAAAAAATAAATACGGTCACAGAAAATACCTTCAATCTTCAGTGTCGTGATTGCTTATGCCGCCAAAAATTAACACCCTGAAGAACGGGTAGAGACCTTGATCATCAGTGAGAAACAGAAATCCTAGGTGTACGCTGAGCCCACTGTATTTCCAGACAAACTCCAAGTAATGTGGTTTACTGTCCCGTTTGCTTTATCTTTCTCTCTGCCTCCTCCTGGCAGCTGCTGTGAAGGTACTTGGTATCTGCCTGGAAGACGTCAATCACAGAGCTTTGCCTTACACTCGCTGTATTAAATTGCTCCGGTTTTGTTTCTTAAATTATTCATCAGCGGAATGATTATTTTGAGATGGCAAGCCCACAGTTGTGTGGAATAAACACTCTTATTTTCTACCACTATGTGCTATTTTCAAAGTACAGTGAGATAAATTTGGGACGCAAATGACTCAACAGCTGGTAACCATCCACGGCTGCGAAGACACAGATGCCTCAGTTGCCATCCACGAACATATGCACAGCCCAGGCAAAGGCAGCACAGCGCACAGGCGTGGGGATTTTGCAGACAAGGCTCTCCGTGGAGGCGGGGAGCGAAAGAGGATGCAGACGTGCGCAGCGCATCTGTCCCCACAGCTGTGCCGCGCAGGGTCCCAGGCCCTGCTTTAAGTCCCCATTCTGACAGGGTTTGCGTCCCTTGGTGTCGGCCTGCTCGCCAGCTCTTGGGCACAGCGAGGAGTGCTCTGGCAGCTGCTGGGCTCTAGCACACGCATCGTTGGCACAAACCTCCCAGTGCCGCAGCCTCCAGCGCGCCCGCATCCCCCTGGGACATTGTGACAGACCCCCGTGAAGCGTGGCACGGCTGGGGCAGGAGAAGGTGACACGGTGTAAACGGCCAGTTCACGCTCTGGCTGCAGAGTGAATAAAGCAGTTTGTCCACTTACCCCTGGACTAAGGGAAGGAATATTTTGGAAATGTTTCTCAGAAGGAAGGCAGATGGAAATGATTTATAAAAGGTTGTTTCTCCCTGGATCAGAATACCAAAGCAGAATGTACTCATACATTTGTAAGCAGGTTGTTCTTTATTTCTTCAATAAACATCCCTTCTTGCGTACCTGAAATAAAGCGTTAAATTGTGCCAGCACACCTGCATAACTTCAGTTTTTTGTCCCTCTCACACATCTTTCCTGCCTGCTTATCTCCACCACAGCAGCCAGCACCGCAAAGAATAGGTGTTCGCCTCTGCTGTGGGAAAAGGTTTGAAGGTTATGTAACCCTGACTTAAGTCCTGTGAGTATGGACGGGCTGCAAAGAGCAACGTCTCCGCAGAGGCCTTCGGTGGGTCAGAAGAAACCCGACTCGGCAGCAGAAGTGGAGCTGGCCCAGGGCACTCAAATCCTCCAGATCAGCAGATCATCACTGGAGAGGAGGGAGGAGGAGAGAATGAAAGAAATTCCTGATCCTTCTGAAAGCAAATGCGAGGACAGCAAGTCAGGGAGGAAGAACTCCATAGCACTGCTGTACGTGTACAGCAAGGCTTTCAGGCCTTTCAGTGCCAGTGAAAAAGGGAATTTCAGCCTCCCAAGCAAAGCCCCAAGCCCGGTATTTCACGCAAAAATGTCACGAGGCAAAGACAAGAAACGAGCTGCTGTGTGAGACTACAGATAATTTTATTACAGATCTGCATGGTGAAACTAAATCACATGAATAAGTGCAGTTAGCAGCTGGAATAATTTCCAAATAGACTAATTAGAGACTGAATTATTAATGGTAAAATTTATAATTGGCTCAAAGCAAGGTTACAGCAAGAAACACACTTGACTTTGCAAAGAATAATGAATATTTGCAAGGCTAGTAAAATGATATGCTTCTCTAAGGAAACGGTTAGCAAACGGGGAAAAAACCCTAAAGTGATCCTGAAGTGCATGTCACAAGACAAAACTGGCAGAGACCAGATAAGAGCCAAGAGAACAGGTAAAGCGGTAAACAAGTGCAGAGATGATTTATTGCATTTATTTGCAGTAAATTTGAAACACAATAAGACAGCGCAGAAGGCTCTCCCTGAAGGGCTGCCTTGTTAGGCACGCAGTAAAACCCCTAACTATTTCACTGAAATGTGCTCTCCATACAAATTCCTGGCTTACAAAAGGAAAACACAAGAATGTGCAGCTGAAGGACAGAGCTCTGATAAGGATGATAAAATGCTGTTCTTTGTGGGTCTTCTGATGCATTTACAAAGGCAACTGATGTAGCTTTGGCCAGGAATGTAATATGGCTGGGGATAATTTTGTGCTGAAGCAAGTACCAGAACAAGGTATTGGAAGTGCCATTTATATTTCCAGCTGGGACAAGAGATAAGTTCAGTGCAGCTGAAGGACAGAGCTCTGATAAGGATGATAAAATGCTGTTCTTTGTGGGTCTTCTGATGCATTTACAAAGGCAACTGATGTAGCTTTGGCCAGGAATGTAATATGGCTGGGGATAATTTTGTGCTGAAGCAAGTACCAGAACAAGGTATTGGAAGTGCCATTTATATTTCCAGCTGGGACAAGAGATAAGTTCAGTTCGGGAGGATGCAACCACTGCCGAAACACTGGAGCATGACACCGTGGGGCAGACCTGCCACCCCACTTTCCCCGTGGCAGGCCCTGATGAGGAGAAAAAGGGTTCTGGAGCATTTAGGTACAAAGCCAGCCCTGCCCTCAAAACTAGAAATAAAGCAAGCTGCATGATGCTTCATCAAAAGAACTGGCTGGAATGACATCAGAGCCGAGCCGGGAAAACAGCAGGCTGTCAGTGGAAGGACAATCAACCTACCAGAATCTGAGATGCTTAAACAAGAAAATCCTGTGAATGAATGTGCTGAAAAGCAGGTGGAAAAGCCAATAGTTAGATGGATATATAGCTTGTCTGCTTATCACGATACAGGAAACATTCTGAAACAACTTGAGGAAGAACTAAAAGGAGAGATTCCTGAAAATATAGGAATTTGCCTTGGTAGAATTACCAGTGTGCCAGTTCATAGAACCCCAACTCTTTGGGGCTGGAAGTACAGTGAAATTTGACATTGACCTGGCAATGGTACTACTTACTGTTGGGACAGTCAAGACATCAACCAAAGGAGTTGACAGGTTTGCCAAGGTAATCATAGAATCACAGAATGGTTTGGGTTGGAAGGGCCCTCACAGACCATCTAGTTCCAACCCCCCTGCCATGGGCAGGGACACCTTCCACTAGACCAGGTTGCTCAAAGCCTCATCCAGCCTGGCCTTGAACACTTCCAGGGATGGGGCATCCACAGCTTCCCTGGGCAACCTGTTCCAGTGCTTCACCACCCTCCCTGCGACGAACTTCTTCCTGATATCCAATCTAACCCTCCCCACTTCCAATTTAAACCCGTTACCCCTTGTCCTGTTGCTACAGGCCCTTGTAAAAAGTCCCCCCCAGCTTCCTTGTAGCCCCTTCAGGTACTGGAAGGCTGCAATAAGGTCTCCCCGGAGCCTTCTCTTCTCCAGGCTGAACAAGCCCAACTCCCTCAGCCTGTCCCCATAGCAGAGGGTCTCGTGGCCTCCTCTGGACTCGTTCCAACTGATCTATATCCTTCTGATGCTGGGGGCTCCACAGCTGGACACAGCACTCCAGGTGGGGTCTCACAATAAAAACAAACAAGTCAAGGACTTGAATACAGCTAAAATAACTTCTCAAAGACAGAAAATGTGAGCACTACTTGCCGGGTACCGTTGGGGAGGTGATGTCTAGATTTCAAAAACTAAGATGTATTTTGGGTGCAAGTAAATATACTTCGGTCAAAACTCAACATATAAAATGTCTCACATACACTTCTTCAGGGAGATGTTTAACTGAATTCCTTTTAGAGTACCACTACGTACTTGATGTGCATAAAAGCACCAAGTTTACCACAGGACTATGACATTTGGAAGTAGCATTATGGATGCTTCTAAGGTTCCAGAAATTATTATAAAATTGCAAAATACAGAAAGACATGCCCAGTATGGAGCTTTTACCAGAGCACAGATCTTTAATAATTTGCATGTAGATAAAACACAAGAAGCTGGAGGAGGATGTGCTTGGAGTCATGTATAATTTGAGTATGACCCACTTCTGTAATAGAATTAAATAGTCTCAAATAAGATGCAGAAAATAAACTATTCTTAGTGAAACTTAAGAGCACAAACTCTCCAAAAGAGAAACTCTCCCACCTTGCAGGATAAAATCGTACCAACAATACTGAAATGAAACTACAACAGATAGTGCAACTCTGGGTACAGGAGGCTGTGCAGTACTACCATCATGCAAAATGAGGTCAAAAATACTAAACAGAATTTGCAGTATCCATCTGGCTCTGTGCAAGATGAGGGACTGAAAAAAAATCCTACTGTGGTCAGGCAAATGCTGTCGTTTAAGATAAGAAATCCAGGTACAAATTCTACAATCAATACAGGAAATTATGCAAAAGAACTTTGGAAGCCATAAGAGACCTGCGATTGCTGTTGATACAGACACATTTGAACTAAACAGCAAAGATGAATTATTAATAATTATTAACTTGTTACAAAACATGCTGAATAACAGTGTAAAACACACTCTAAATCACAGTTTACATGTCCTGGATTCCAGATGAGCTAATACTAGATAACAGCCTGCATTTCACAAATGACTTATTTCAGCAATTTGCTTGAGAAATTAGATGAAGCACGCTAAAGCGAGTTCTTATTAGGCCCTGCCACATGGGCTAGCAAGAAGACTGTCCGGTAAATATAATAAAGAACCGGAGGTCCAGGGAAACCACGTCTGGTCTTTTTAGATTATCACTGCACACTTCTCAGCGCCCCACTGAGATTTCCTCTTCAAAGAATTATGGGCAATAAGGGACAAAACCCGTATATACGGTAAGCCAGGAATGTTTAATCATTACAGAAGAGCTATTTGTCTAGAAATTAAAGCACAGCAAATGTTACAAACGTAGCCAAGACAAGCAGCATTGCAAACGGAAGATTTCAGGCTGATTATACAGCTACCAATTTAACACAGTCTCCTCTCATCCGCAACAAGGTCAGGTGCCATATGCCTCCCAAAGCATTTTTCCCATTACTGGACCATAGAAAAAGGTAAAGAAAACTAAGAGGCACTCTGGCTCTGTGCATTTTGAGGACCAATAGGATGATATCTTGACAGCATTTACACCATGACAGAAGTAAAAAGCTTATATTCAAACACTGACCAGGAATAAAAAGGTTGACATTAAAAGATTCGCTGGACATAGAAGGAATGACTATGTAACGTATGACCCAGTCCGAAAACAGACAGATCCTGACTTTCAGACTAGATGGGGCTTTGAGCAACCTGGTCTAGTGGAAGGGGTCCCTGCCCATGGCAGAGGGGTTGGAACTGGATGGTCTGTAAGGTCCCTTCCAACTCAAACCATTCTATGGTTCTATGGCTCTGATTGTGTATTTCATTAACTGACTGCTTTGGTTTGTAGATGTTACGTTATGCACGTTTGCTGTTAAAAGAAATCACGAAAGGTATAGCGGTTGCCACTGACTTGTGCAAAACAAGAGAGTAACCTTTTGTAACCCTGACCCATGTGTCTGTGCTGGAACAGAATCTAAGTTTGATCTCCTCCCAACATTAACAATAGCACACATCTTGATAGAATTTGGCAGATAAAATAATCTGGTGCCTCTCATTTCAATTAGTTTCATATTCCAACTACTGGATCTTGTTACTATTTTGTCTATTCAGTCAAAGAGGACGCTACTATCAGATGGCATCTCCTTGCATAGGTACTTCCACACTGGGTTCAAGTAAATTATAAACCTTCTGTTAAACAGTTTCAAGCAACTGGCTTTTTGTGGCATGCTGCGTTTCTCTGTTTTGTCAGACCTTGAGTCATTCGTGTAGCTCTTCTACAAACCCCTCCCCATCTTTCCGCATCCTCCTTTGGTAGGGACACCAGACTAGGATGTCCAGAAATAGCTTTGCTTTGCCCAGAGATAACCCCACCTCACGCTCTCATTGCACACTCCCATCAAAGCCGGCGCTTAGCAGCCTCATCACACAGAGAGCTCCTGTGCAGCTGGATGACCCCAGGAACCGTGATCCCAGAGACCTTTTCAGAGCCTCTGCTTTCGGAGAGGCAGCCTCTCATTCCGCGGGAATGACTGGCACTTTTTGTTCCCAGTTGCATGACCTTGAATCTGCCTCCACTGAAAAGCGTATTGTTTGAGCATACCAAAAATGGCTTTGTAAACTGTGAGCGACCCATCTTACTATGCATGGTTACACTCGGTCTTGTTTCACTTGAAGACTTTCATCAGCCATCTTTCAAATCACTGACAAACTATTAAATAGCACGAAGCCAATAACTAATCTCTGCAGCTGCACTAGAAACTCTGCCATATATAGTGAAAATTTCCAATTTGTAAACAAGACTCAGTTTCTAATACATTTAACTTTTCTGTAGTTATTTAGTATGGTCCTAATGTTTTAATCTGAATGTTGTGCTGTAGTGAGTTACATACCACACAGATCATAGAATCTTTCAGGTTGGAAAAGATCTTTAAGATCATCAAGTCCAACCATTAAATACCTGAACACAAGAACATAAATACCTGTTACAGGAACACACCCCCTGTGCAAACTAAGCTTTTAATTACAGAAGAAATGCCAAGCTAGCTTGACAGGCTCGCTGCATATACGTAGTGACACCCACAACAAGGCATTTACAGACATGCACACGTAGCCCAGTGTGTACTCACACAAGGTTCTAGCAAACTTCAAATGTGTTTGTGGGCACAGAGAGAACTAAAGTGTGTCTCACCAGCACCGGAACATAAAATATGTGTTACTCGAGCACTTAACTCCTCTTCTGGGACTACAGAGGCTTTCCCGTATTTCACACTCTAAGCTGTGTCACACCACTGTACAGATGAACAGGCGACCAAATGCACTGAAGTGATGATCTGCCTGGGGGGCAAAATCCCAGCCAAACAAAACCCACCAGCCGAGCAAAGAAGAGAGAACAGAAATAGTGTTGTTCACTCTGAAATATTCACCCAGTGCTGTGTCTGGGACTCACACCCTTCATTTACAGTAACTGTGTGCCATGAAACCTGCTTGTAACAGGAAGTTGGATGCCATCTGTAGTAAGGGAGGCTAGAACATTACAAGGGAAATGCTGGGTGACCTTGAAGGCGGGTGTAGTAGAAACGGAAGAAGCTCAAGAGCACAGAGTGCCCGGGCACATACCTGGGGAATAATAAACAGAACCTCTGCTGTAAAGTGGGAGATCATCATCAGTAGGAAATCACAAAGGAGGAGAAAGGCTTGAATGTATTACCCAAGTGAAGGATGGCTGTGGGTCTCCAGTGTGACACAGCATGAAAAAGGCAAATACAACCACAAAGTACTTCAGGCAAGGGATTTCCAGCAGAGAAAGGGAACCATCATGTCACTTATACAAGGCATTGGTTAGACCTTGTTTGGGAATAGTCCTTCTCATCTGTGAGAAAGGCAAGCGTAAACAAGGACAGGAGGCAGAACGGGCTGCTGGATTGATAACTGGCCTCACAAAGTCTACAAGAAACAGCGTACGTAGAGTGGGAAAGGGAAAACAGAGGGTACTGCTGCTTTTCATAGGTACATCAGAGAAAGAAAAGAGACACATACATTAAAGGTTGCATTTGACTCAAGAAAACTGATGAGGAACAAATACGGGTGAAAACTTTTGAGAACAGTTTCTAGTTATCAAAGTGTGTCGCTATGAAATACGATAGCAGTGGGAATAACATCTGCATAATACTCAGATTTTTATCATTAAGTTTATTAAACTTATTATGTTTAAGGGTGGCAGTGTTACTTGCAGTGGTAGAGCGCTGGACTAAACAACTCAGAAAGTCATTTCCAGTCCCATGACTTACAGACTGTTTTGTGTAACTATGGTTGGGCTACCCTTGATGTAAACCAGAAGGAGCTCAGAATGAAACCAAGCCCAGGTCACCTAAACCAGCTCTGCAAACATGTTTTCAGCAACTTAGGGAGGGACATGTGGAAAGAAAGCACATGAAAACAACAAGGAAAACACATTTCTTCAAACATCAACAACCTTACCTCCCATGAGGAAGAGAAGCCCCGCCACATACTGCATAAGGCCTCGATCCCAACAGCACCCCAGCACCCCGATAATCCATCCGAAGAGGATGATGGCCACAGCCATGCCCATGAAGCCAGCTGTCATCCTGCGCAGATCTGCAGTAGGGAAGTCAGAAAAACAACGTGCGTGTCAGCAACGACAAATCGGCACCCTCAGAGGTTCGCAGCAGTCTAGATCCAAAATGCTACTGCTCTGCAAGGTCTGCAGCGTGTGTCGGCACGGGATGATTTGAGTGAGGATGGTTCAGAGGCAGGACAATCCGTAAAGTATTGTATATAATAAATCCGTAAAGTATATAACAAAGAAGTTGTAGAACGGCCTGTACCTAACAGCCCTAGTCTCTGGGTACCAGCACAACACGCCTTTAAATCCTGCCTTCTCATCTGCATCCTTCACCGCTGCATCTAACGGCTGCACCCGCTCAAACCGATATGCAAAGCAGTCTCTGTGCTTTGCTCCAGTGCAGACATGTAGGGGACCCCCCTGTGTGATCTTGGGAAGCTGCTGATCCCCTCTGGGCCATGCCTTGCCACCTGTAAGTTGGGGCGTAGTGCCTGGCTGTCCAGCGGTGTTGTGTGTGAAACGGGGTACCTCCAGGATGGCGAGGCACACAGATATCCTGGTGCCAGAGACAGTAACTGCTCTGCAGATACAAGGCTGGGCACAGGATGCTTTACTGCCCTCTCCTATCTAGATGGTGACCTTGTCAGACGATTTTTGATGAGGACATTTCTGAGTGCTCCAGGGAGCACTGAAGTAGAAGGAAGGCAGGGGGCTGGAGTGAAGCATTTTGTGCCCTGCGGGTAGGCACCGAGTACTACATCTGACATGGGTGCATGGGGTTGCCCTGTATCTATTTCATAAAAAAAGGAAAAAGATCCCCAAGATCTAATGTAAGGAACCCTTAAAATAAGATGTGCCTATATCACACAATTGCCTTGTGCAAAATGATGGGACTGCTGGCATCCCTCCTCCTGCATATGCTGGGGAAAAAAAAAACCTTCACAGTTGTTTCTGATGTGAAAACCGGGCAGGGAGACCACCTGGCAACTGAAATAGCAAGGACTATGAGAGCTAAAGAGCATCTCTACGTGCTCAAATAATGCAACAGATGGGGGCATCTCCACTACCATTTGACTGTTCCCTGCTCCCCCTCCTCCCCCACTCCATGCACGCACAGAAAGTTTAAGCACTGGTATGTCAAGAGTATATGTGCAGGGAAAATTTCAGCCAAGTCAGCTCTCCAAACATGTTTCCTTCTGGATTTTTTTTTTTCCTAGCAATAATTTCACTTTCTTTCAAGAAACAGAATGCTTATGACAGAGGAAGGAAGATTTTAAAACTTGGAATCATCTGCCAGCTTCTGTGGCAGCTTTTCTCCTTGGCTAGCCTTGACTGTTTCTCAATTTCTGTTATTTTTCACCCTTTTTCCACAGTGGATCAAAAGGACTACCAATACCAGCAGTGCACATTCAGTGAAACTTGTGAACAGTGATAAATGACCATCATCAGAGACTTATAAAACCCTTTATCCAAAGAGCTACGGCTCCGCAAGATCTATAGGTGGGCTGGGACAGAATGATTTGATTCAGTGGAAGGCAGTTTACTCAGGGCTGTGCTCATTATCGCAATTCTTAATGAGAGATGGAGCTGCAGAACTCTACCCCTACCTTGAAACTAACTGGGTCCTGTAGATTGTCACGAATTTTGCAAGGGGCCCCTCTGACAACATAAGGATTACCAGGCCTTCAGCCACCAGTGACCAGAGCCCTTTTACACAAGATACACATCTTAAAATTCATATTTTTATCATGGGTTTTGTGACACTCCCACCAAAAAAAAACAACCAAAAACTCCCCACAAAGCATTTGAATATGGCCAAGGAGGTCTGGGGCAGAAAATGCATGCATTGCCTGCAAAAACTCGTCCTTCCCACAGGCAATGCTCATCTCTCTTCCTTGGGAACTTCTCAGAGCACTTTCTAAAACAAGCAATAAATGTTAGCATCTTTGATGGCAGGGTGTCTTCCTACTTTTTAGTCTGCGAAGGCCTGGGCTCAATTTGAAAGACAGATAAAACCATAAAATGTTTACTGTTTCCGATGTCATCTTCAGGAACAGCACAAGACGTCTCCCAGAAGCGCTGCACAGCTGTCTGTGTCAACTCTACCAAACCCTTCCACTACAACCTGCGACTGCCGACTCTGGCTCACAGCACCTGCTGGTCCTAATGGAGATGCAGCCCAACAACCTGCCTTTAATGAGCTGCATTCCAAGAGCTCTATTCAGCTGCAAGATGTCAGTAACTCCTCAGACCTACCCCGATGATGAGCTGATGGAGTCAGTTTGCACAGTCCCAGAGGGGATCACAAGCATCCCCACATCCTACGTACCAAACTAAGGAACGGTTTTTACCCCTCTAAAATCAGTGTGAGCTTTGCCGTTGAACAGAAGAGTTAAAGTAGCAGGACCAACATTTATATGCCCAATTCTGGGGTTTGTTTCACCTGACCTCTTTTCCTTTCTAACAACACAGCAAAATCTCTCAGCATCTTAACTCTGGGCTTACGTCATCTCTTGAAATAAACAGCAAGCTAACCTCTGACAGACTCTACCACATATAAACAAATTGAAATTGAAATTCTTTAAGAAGCCCAAGTTCAGTGGGCTCAGCTCAAAATTGCCACTGCTTAGGCCAGTCACAAGCGTGCTCCTCACAAGCCCATCCATTAGAGCTTATTTAATATAAATAAAAGATAAAGTTTCCGTTCTGTGCAAAACCATCTTGGATTTTGTCCTGCCGTAACCTTCCTTGAGGGCAGCTCTTGCTAACAACAGTGCTGGGAAAGGGGCTGCAAAGTTAGTTTCATAAAGAGCCTGCGCTTGTCCTGCATCTTCCTGGTGCTCCTCATCTGTCAGAGCCCACATGAAGCTGAGGTCAGTGCTGGGAACAAGTCTAAGCACAGCGATTCCGTTGTGGGAAAGCAGTTAATGTATGTAACTGAATCAGGACCCCCAGGCTGTTTAGTGTGGAGAAGGCCAGGCAACAGGCGTCGTCTTCTCTGGGCACAAACCCCTATTAGCGGTACTTTTCACAACAGCTATTCTGTCGGTGTGGTGCTCACTGTGAAAAGGACAGCAGAAAAGCAAAGCTCTGCAGTGTGTACTCGAGGCAATATATAAGTTCCTTCTACTTATTTAGGAGCAAGGGATGCCATATAAATATAAACACTAGCTCATCAGTGCAAACGGATGGGGTTTTGCCTGAGTTTGACTGGCACTGGTAAGACCTTCCCTGAATACATCCTGCAAAGGTAAAAAGGGTGATGCTTTGTCACGTAACACCACTTCATGACATTTGAGCACATCCTGGGTTTGGTTTTTTTATTTTTCTGAAATTGCTTTTATTTATTTTTAGATTATGAAATGAATGGTTCTCGCCTTTTCTTGGAAAACCACTCTGAGTAACTACAGCGTCTCAGGATCATGGCATGACAATCCCAGTCAGCTGGAGGAGTGAGCAAAATGCATTGTTGAATCTTACCCAGCCAAGTGGGTAATACCTTATCTGAGCTTGCTCATGCACTGTTTAGCTGGTTCTACGGCTGACCCTCTCCTGGATAACCATCCCAAGTCCTAAGGCTTCAGCAAAGTTCACAGACTGCAGTGGTACTATGAATCCACCTTCTCCATCCCCTAGTAACTCAAACCTGTAGGAATGTAGCTACCGGGTGCAAGCAAGGAAGGCATTACACTGCTTGTTCTGTAAGACCTGTAATGCAGAAGTTCATTTTCAAGGCCTTGCCTGTTTGATCAGAGATTTCAATGTTTTACTACACAGACTCAGATACCCCTGTCACTTGTGGGTGAAAGTGCAATATTGTCTTTCCACTCATTTTCAGAGACACCGTCTTCATCCCATTTTCTTTTTTATAGTAACAGACTTAAAAGCTATGTGTGAATATACCCTCGGGAGCACTTTCCATGCCTAGCACTGCTACAGGTGCTGCTGCATCTAATAGGCAGGGAACTCAATCTTGATTTAAAACCAGTGGGGATCATCAGGCCAGGAATATAGGCATCATGTTCATGTAGGCTGGAAACAACAAATTTCTTGATTGATAAAACTGGAGAAGGGACAGGGAATGAAGTAATCCAATTCCCATGACTGAAACTGAAATGGTAATTTTGAAAGCCACAAGCTTCGTGAATCGTGATGAAAAGAGAAACATTAGCATTTTAGACAACCTCCTTAAAATAGAGACAGGTTCTCATAAACCAACATGCATTTCCTAAAAGCGTTTTAGTCTTCCACTGGAGAATATTAACTCTAAAGGTTCTCTGAAGATAAAGGCAGAAGAGCTGATTAAGACCCGTTTATTTCCAAGCAGCATGTGGTAGAAGGTTCTCTCTGTCAGTCTGCAAATGCCCCTGCCCTTCATTTCACCCTGATATCTGTCTGTCTGTATTTGTTATGAGCAATGAAGTAGTTCATGCTGGTTGTCACATCATGGAAGAAGTTTCACACCCCAGCAGCTGCAAACATAACATGTTCTGAATCAGCGTTGCTTCTCGAAAATTTCAATATGCCTTTTTGACTTCTGATGTTCTGTGCTCTTCCTTGAAATTGCAAGTCATCTTTCCAAAGCAAGGGCTCGGTCCTCCTGTTGATATCTATCTTCCTTTCCACAGGCGGGTTTAATTATACTTCCAAAATATTAGAGATTTCTTTTTCACAACACATCCAGGAAGGAAAATACGAGCCTCTTGTGAAAGGTGGGGAAACCAAGACGAGACTAGTCAACCTGCCCGTGGCTACATGAAAACTTTGTGGAGGAGCGTGTAATTGCGTCTGTGTTATCAGGCTTTCTCGCAAACCCTTTAGCCACACAGCACGCTGCTCTGGCTTTCAGAACTGCTTGTTCTCAAGCGTTTGTTACCAGATCAAACTACAGTGCTTGTTATCAGACCACCAGAAAGCACAATACTGCTGCAAATAGCATTTCAGACACTCATCCCGCATCTCCTCCTTTCTTCTCCCAGTAGAGAAAGGTCTATAGTGACTAACGACCCTGAAATCTGCATCCAGAATATCTAGAACAGCTTAGAAGACATTCCGGGTACAGAGCTGTTCTTCCCCGAGATGTCCCAAGAACAGGGGAATCAAAAAGGAAATCACAAATGTACTTCTGTGCCCCTCTAGGACCAAAAGTCAGAATATAGCATTGCCACCAGCCAAAATAGACTGGGATAGCATAATTCTTTAGCATAATCCTTCATTGCGGTCAGTTTGATCTATACCCTCCTGTGCTAGAATCAATCTCTTTTGTCTTTACCAGTGTGGGATTAAAACCATTTGTATCTGAAAAGAGTCTAAATCACTCTTTTTTCATTTTTTCCAAACAAATATACGTATTGGAAATGGTTCAAGAACTGCTCACAGCCCAAGAGCACAATTTACCAGAGTTCACTAAGCTTTGTTTAAATGACTTCTCTTACAAAGACTCAGCAGCACAGAGGTACCTTTCTCTGACACCAGCTCCTCTCTTACCTCACCCCAAAACTACAGGGGGAACAAGATGTCAAATGGGACAGATGTGTCTTTTACTGAGTGGCAGCCCTAGCAGCTCCCAGCTGCGGCAAACAAGCGAGTGTTAATGCAGGTGACTTTGAGTGGCATCTTCTGGCTCTCACTATTCTCTCCGCACAGCTTAAGACTGTATTTTAGATGAGGTTGGCAAGTAGAGGGTGAGGTTTTAATCTTTTCTTTCCACTTCAGGTATGGAGAGATAAGAAAAGAAATATGTATTAGCCTACCCGAGACTCAGTTAAAATCTCTGAGTGCCTTTTACTGAATCATGTGGCAACGCAGTCTTCAGTTTAAAGATTAACGCAATCACAATGAGTACAACCCACTTCAACAAAAGTTACAGTGGATTATATTTATAGGTAAGCAGTCTGCACCAGAGAGTAACTCGGAAATTACGCACGTCACAAACCCATCCGCTAAAACACAACTCTCCCAAAGCTGGGACAAAGAGCAGCGAAGACCCTCACAAAAAGAGATACCAAATCTGAAGGATTTGGGTGAGGTGCAATGGTGTTTATTAGATACAGGTATAACTTCTCCAAACCCAGAAAATACCATCACCTTCTCTAGACCAGGGTTTGTTGGTTACACGATGAAGCGTTAAGCGTTCGGTTGCCAGCGTGTATGAGCTCGCTTAGATGGAAACGCTGATAGGAAGCTTCACAAACTGGCTGTGGTCTCTGCTAGTCAGCATGTCCCCCAGGATAGGGTGTAGAATGGACATCCTGACACATGACGTGTTCTTGTCAGGACAGACCATCTATCTGGATTTCCTCTGTCAGAGTTCTGGAGGGTTCTTACCATTATTTAAAACAGAAACAATGACAAAAGGCAGGTGTCAGCTGTGCACTGCTGGACATCAGCCTGCCTTCCTTCCTAAGGAATGCCACAACCCCAGAGGCAGGTTCATCAGGGGAGGAATGAAGTCCTGTCTCCTGCAGAGGCTGACACCTTCACAGTTTCATGCTGATGAACAGCAAACTCCACATGACACTGCAATTTCTTGTCTCCGGTGAACCTTCTTGTAAGGCACCAGAGAGGGAGGGGGCATCCCAGACCAAGTCCCACACTGGCGTGTTACTGTCTGAAAGCAGTTCCTCCAGTACTTGGGGAAATTACAGGGTCCTAAGGAATACTGCAGTGGCTGAAAGCACCATCTGGAACTGGAATATCAAGTTCTGATTTTACTCTTTCCTTTTGCTCATACAGAGCAGTGAAGAGACAAAAGAAAACGACCAGATAACGAGAGACATTTAAGGAGGCAGGAGAGAAGGAAGTAAAAAAGCTTGTTTAAGTGCAGATGGGAAAAGGCGAGAAAAAGCATCTCATGAGGCTGAAAAAATGGATTTGTCTTCAAGAGACTTTACGATATAGATATTAGAGAGATCGATGCATAAAGGAGGCATTTGCGCAGCAGAAGTTTAACACATCAGACGCAGTTCTACTGTAGAAGGCGGAAAACTTATGTCAGGTCTTGGGAGAAAGACGGCTCTGAATACCACCCCATAGAAGGGTTCAGCCTTTTGCTCCAATCCTACTTCCCCCTCTGCTGAAAAAGAAATTCTGGCCAGAGAAGAAAAGGGATGTTTTTAATCTGCTGTGTGGCTACTCAGCTCGGAGTGCCGGCAGGCTAGGAAGGAAACAGCAGCTTTGCCCTTACAACCCTTGATGTAGTGGGCCAGAGCTGCTGGGCCTATGCCAAAGCATTATTCCACTCTACCCTACCCTCCTCCAAGCCATTCCTTCCCCTTCTCAGGTTCTGGAGAGGAGATCTTTCTTCTCACAAAGTACCCGAAGCTGATAATTTCTATTTACTCAGTGATGTTCAAGAGCTGATGCTGAAGAGCCTTTCTCTCTCCACATTCACCACCCAGGCTCCTAGCACTGCAATATATGATCATCTAGGAACATTTCCAAGCTTTGGTCCCAGCAGAGTACACATGCAATTTGCCCAGTCAACCCTTTCATCCCGCCTCTCTCTCCTTCATTCCCTAGAAACGGGGAAGAAAGTCTGAGGTACCTGCATTTTTGGCCATCCTTCTTCATATTCATAACTTTAATCCTTCCTACTCCTGCTACGTGAGGCCACACAAGGTGAACATTTCCCAGTTGTAGCCATGCCAAAAGGCTTTTTGTTATACAGCTTTCATGGATTATGCAGGTGTTGAAGAATTAGAGGCACTTGTAATAAAACAGCTTCTGCTCAATTTCAGTGCGAACTCGGGGCCTTTATCAGATCAGAGCTGTGCTTTTTTCCCATTTTTCTCCCTTTTTATTCCCTTGAACAACTCAGGGAGTACAACTTCCTTAAAACTGGGCACCTCCTACTTTAAGCGACCTCTCCTTTCAGCCACCACAAGTAGGATCCTGCTGGGGAGGAAGCACAACACAGCCCCTCAGCACCATGTTAGCCTGGCCAGAGGATGCAAGGCACCACCTTCCTGTGCCTGGCACCTCCAGCCATGGTGGCAGTGGGAGAGACCAAGTGGAAACCCCAGCTTTCTAAATGGAAGTTTTCCTGCATTCTCCAATGGTCCGGAAGAAAGCTGCGATGGGGTCTGGGTTTCAGGGCAAAGATGGTGCCCTTCATCCTAAAGTGCTTTCAGTGCTGGCAAGGAGTGCTGCCCCGACACCATGGAAGACTGAACTACCCCGTTTATCCCTCCCCGCTACTAGGTACGGTGCACAGGGGGAAATGCAGAGCAGGGCATCAGGGCAAGCTTCGCCATGCAGCTCTGCCAGGGTGTCACGGGCACCTAGAGATGCCTTGGGGACAAGTGGTCCCTGCAGCACCCCAACCTCCGAGGGACTGAGCATCTGAAGTGAAGAGCCCAGTGAGCTCTGCTTCCCCTGAGATCAGTGGGAGAGTTGGGTGTCCAAAGCTTTCCTCTGAAAATCCGACTTTTTCTCACCTCCCAGGGGTGCCGTGGGGGCCAATTCACCACTCTTCTTTCAGAGGTATTCAGGTAACAGTGATGTACAGAGTAGAGTAACAGTTGTGTAAAAATAATCTGGATACAGAAAGCCCCATATCCTCCTATATATAGTCATGGCTTTATTGTCTAGTTCACAAAAGTCTGCTTCCACAGAGAGTATGCTCTGCCCTGTTACACCCTGCTTTTTATATGTCAGCCACCAGCCCAGCATCTGCATGTCCACTACATACATGAGAGTTCATTAAAACTCCATCTCCACTTGGAATCTCTTGAACCAATTCTTGCAAAGGTAGCCAGGGCTCATCAGGGCCAGAAGGAAGCAGAAGGAAAAACAGAAACACCTTTTTTCCTCCTTTTTATTTTTTTTTTTCAGTGATAAGAGAGGACAAAACCAGGTGGAGAATGAGAATAATGAGGAAAATTAAAGGCAAGTTTGTATTAAAGATGGCAAACAGAGTGTGACAGGAAGCAAGAACCATAATTGTATGTAAAAACCCAGGATCAGGCAGTGTTAAGAGTCTTTTGTAAAACGCAGATTTACCCTAAATTCCAAACAAAGTTGGAGGTACACAGGACTGAGCCACAGGAGGAGAAGGAAGGGCAATACAGGAAAGGAAAGACGGTAATGCCTCCTCTGTTTTTCCTTCTTCCCTCTGCATTTGACTTCACTTCCCTACTGCCCATCCCAGACCATCACTGAAGACTTGCTGATGTTCAGGAGCAACTAAAACATTATCCTAAAGGGTTTTCTTCCCTTTCAGCCCCTGCCCCAGCCACTAGTGTAATATTATGCAGCACAAGCCTGAGAATAATCCCATCATAAAGCATTCAGAGCAGCAGGATTGATAAATGACCAGGATGAAAAAGGCTGGAGGTGGAGAGATGGTATCTCTGCTTTATCAGTGCCCCAGCACTGTGCTCAACCACACTCATTCCTCAGACCCCAGCTTTAAACATTTTAATTCAGGAACTCTGAAAGGTGTATTCTTGCCTTCAAAAAGAAGCCCATTTAATGCAAGTGAGGCTGGGCTGGGGGCTGGGAAGAGAGGAAGGCGATGGGGGAGAAGGAGGGAAGAAGTACAGAAAGACATTTAAAGCTGTGAGAAAACACGCTTTCTTATGCAGAAATTTTGATTTTTGAAGTTTACTCTTCTATTAACATTTAAATTGAAAGGCGTTTCTTCCAAGCTCCACATAGGAAACCAGAAAATCTGCATTTAAATAGATACCATTTAAAAATGGGGAAAAATATATATCAGCATTGAATGCTTCTCCATTTGTCTGAAAAGGATTTCTCTTATAGATGATTATTAATTTTTTTCTTTTTTCTTTGTGTGTGCTAAAAAGAGAAATTGGAAGTACATTAAAATTCTGCTTGGCATGAGGAGAAGGCGGGGGAGATGGCTGCTTAATTGCCCAAAACCCAAGTTTTCAGCTCAGATATTCTGCAGGACGGTCTCTGGAGCCTGCAGGAGGTGATCTAGCCTACTGCCAGGGATGAGCCCAAGAGAATCTTCTCCTGCCTGGTCCTGGTGCCATAGTGCCCATGTCCAAGGGGATGCACATTCCCACTGAAATGCCCACCTTGCTGGGGTCATCGCCAGGGGCCACAGTCCCGGCTGGAGAATCAGACCTTCCGCAGTTGTGGTAGATACCGCTGTACCTTCAGGGCACCCTCTAGGAGACAGGGCCGGGCACCTCCCCAGAAGGCACCTAGGCACAGCTGGTGTGTGTGCTGTTAGCTGGGGTGTCACAGGGGAAGAGCTCACAGGCAGGACTCAGTTGGGCTCAGGGAGGCTGTGCTCACAGGGTTTGGAGAGACCTCCCAGGGCAAGAAGAATCATAGAATCATGGAATGGTTGGAAGGGGTGTTAAAGATCACCTAGTTCCAACCCCCCTGCCATGGGCAGGGACACCTTCCACTAGACCAGGTTGCTCAAAGTCTCATCCAGCCTGGCCTTGAACACTTCCAGGGATGGGGCATCCACAGCTGCTCTGGGCAACCTGTTCAACCTGTTCCAGTGGCTCACCACCCTCTCCATGAAGAACTTTCTCCTGATATCCAAGCTAAATCTCCCCGCTTTCAATTTAAACTTGTTAAAGAGATGTCCACATGTCGATCCAGGTTTCACATTGTGCTCCCGTCTTGTGCACTGGCACCTGGGGCTCTGCACAGCCCATCACAAACTACCTATGAGAGTTGGATCTGGTGTTTTGCACCGTCTCCCTCTTCTGCAGCAAAAGCAGCAGGAACGTGAGAGAGCACGAGCAGCCTCCCTAGCAGGGGAGAGCTGAAGTCCCCAACACACATGCAGCGAGGTGGAAAGCTGGAAATTAATAAAGGCGATATCCCCACGTTGCACGCAAGTTGTCCCTACCTCTGCTCACACCGGCTCCTTCCTGCCTTCTCTCTGCCTGGAGTGACCGCTCTGAAGCTCAGCCTCGTCATGGGCCAGTGGCCCAGGTCCCATATGATGGCGATCGGCTCACATAAGGAGGGACAGGCAAGAAAATGGAGGGGGAGCAGGGAAGTTTCTGCCTTGAGGGAGAGGGGACTCTCACGGGCTGTTCACAGCAGAATCCCTGTTTCTTTGTTTTTGTCACGAGTGCTGAAATTAAATTTCATCTACCAGCAGCGTTCAGGGAGCAACAAACAGCCACCTGCACATGGTGCTCTCTCTGTGTTCAGGGCCACCTGCACATGGTGCTCTCTCTGTTCCAGGGCATAATGGGCTTCCTCGCCAGTGAAGAATCCCTGGGACAATCCAATTATTAATATTCATTCCCTTTTTTTCCACCTCATCTTCAAGCTCATTCCTTAGGAAAAGGTCAGACACACACCACCCCCCCAGCAGTACATCATCGGCTACCTCAAGCCATGTCAAAAAGGGAATAATCAGGAGCGAAGGAGGGTTGGTGCCCCAGAGGCTCAGCTACGGACTCTGGTGGCTTTCACCTTCAGGTCACTGGTCTGAATCTAGGTCAGGCTGGCCTGGCTCCGAGCTACAGTCCAAAAGCTGGGCAGTCCTTCCCGTGAAATAGCAGCTCCATAGAAACTCAGAGGACAAGCACCTACACCGTGCTTTGGCTCTCTGTAGAGAGTAACAATGCAACACAGATTTAACTCTTTGCCAGAGTTCTAGGCACTTCTCCTCCTCCTGCCTCTCTAATGGATGGCTCCAGCGCTTCCTGCTGGACATTAGGCTGATTTAAAAAAAAAAAACAAGGTGGGAAAAGCCAAAGGAAAAAATGAGGCATGATGAGGATGGTTCAGTGATCCAGGTACTAGCATAGAGTCTGTGAAGATGCAGATACTGCATCTCACAGTCTTGCAGGGCCAGAAAGCCAGGCTTTGTGTGCCTCACTTCTCATAAACTGGGATGATCTCATCTCACTGGATCGTTTTGAGGATTAACACATTAAAGACTGGGAGCTAGGTTCTCTGCCATGATGGTACCAGAAGCCCTAAAAATACCTTGGATGGGTAAAAACTCTGCAAGAGGATATGGGAATTTCTTTCAGCGGTGATTTTGAATACAATCTGATTAAAATCCAGAAAAGCCCAGAGATGTAAATAAGCAGGACGGTAGCTCTCATCTGTACACAGGCACCTGTTAGCTTGGGGAGAGGAGCTGAACATCACAACTATTTCTCGGGCCAAGCTGCAATCATGGAACCAATATCCACAGTCTCCCAGTCTGACACTGGGTTCCCATCAGACTTACGTTTTGCAGCATGATCCTGTCTCTAGTTACTGGGTCAGTGAAGACAAACTTCTCCTGTCACTCAGCAACCAAACGAATTTGGCCAACTTGCTCTCATTGCTCCTCCATCTCCCCCTCCCAGCTTGCTGGGATCTCACTGTCTCGTTCTTTCTGGAGCCTCTAGCTAATTTTTTTCCCATGCAGATCACAACCACTTTCTGAAAATATATACGTGACAAGAAGAAATGCTTAGTAGAAGAAGCAGGTGCCTGGAAAATGGATTCCCATTTGTCCCTCCCTCCCCCTCTCCAAAACCCAATCATTTCCCTGTTAATAAGCTCGCTGACTATAATGTGGCACTAACCTTTCACAATTGATGCCAGTGACATTTTGACAGTTCCACATATGGGCCTGCCGAAAGCAGAAGGAATATAAATTTGCAATTTGGTAAAAAGCTGGGTGAGCAGCCAAAGCAGCTTGGGGGAAGGCAGAGAAACCCACCAAGCAGCCAAACAAAAACCCACTGCACAGATGTTACGCCCAGCAAAAAGGGAAAGCACATCCACAGCTGGATGTACCCCAGCAAATATGTGCTTGGAAAAAAAGCCTTAGGAACCCATTAAGCCCAGTCTAGCCTGAGATGCTTCCCGACAGATTCTCCTCATGTGGCAAATTTAGGGAAAGTCTTTCCTAGCAGAAGGGAAATGGGGCACGGCACTCAATCTGTGCAAACTACATGGTTACCCTCCAATGTCACAGGACTCGGCAGTTGCTCTAACAAGGAATCTTCAGCATTTCCCCCAATGTGATCAGCCGCAGGGAAACAGCTATTTGCTAACGCAGTTTTGCAGGGTGCCTTTGAATTTACTTTTCAGGGCACCTCTGCACTAAACATCACTGAGAGGTCGCAGATTGGCTCAGCTGCTCGGCACGTGGATCACACATCACACATCTTCTCCCAGTTACGTCTAGACTGAATCCCACCACATTTGGCTAAGAACTCATGTCCAGAAAAAGGGCCCAATCATCATGTGACCAGATAAGAAAAATGTTGCCCTTAGTGGTTTGTTCAGCTGGTTAACTAACCCCCACTGTTAGACAGACAATCCTACTCTTTCATTTGGATATGTCTCATTTCTGCTTCCAGGCACAGTTATTGCTACATGGTGAGGTAAGTGGTGCTGTGATCACTCCTTTTCTTTCCGATCCCCATTTCAGCAACACTGAAATAATTTTTTTGCCGAATTCAGAGGACTGTGGCTTTTACCATGGTTTGCTGATGCCTTGGTGGAAAATGTGGATGTAAATCGTCATGTGTAGTAATGCTATGGTTGCTGAACGTGGCTAACCAGTGATGCAAAATTACTATTTAAATGTAATGGTTTATTTGAATTTTCTTTACGACTGTGGGTCCTTTAGGCAGACCAGGCAGGGAGGCAGCACAAGGGTCTGGATAAGCATACCCCAGCTTGCAACTGAGGGGCAAATGGGGCATGTTCTTCCCATCTCCAGACCCACAGAGCCAAATGTGGAGCCCGAAGGAGCTCTGCCAAATTCCAGAACGCTCCCTAAGGAAGAGTAGTGGGAGCCACCATGGGTCAGCAGCTGCTGATGGAGGTGGGCTGGCACTGAAAGCACAGCTTCAGAAAGCTGGGTCTCTGCACAGGCTGGGAACAGTAAGCCTGACCAAAAAGTCAGTTTTACTGTTTTTGAGACATTTTCCCTGAAGTGTTTTTGTGCTGAAGAAATAATAGTAGGGTAGCTGCTGGATCGCTGTATTAACCACACTTGCGGGGAGTGTGAAGCCGAAGACCTTTCTGAAGTAATATCACTTGATAGGCAGGGGACTGTGGCCAAGGCTGGACCATGTGTGGGTGTTTTGTGCGATTGCAGGATACAGATGACTGCTTCCAGCACGACATTTGGTCAGGGTTATACTTGATGGGATTGGGAGGATGATGGGGGTCAGAAGTGCAGGGTGTCCAGCAGTTTTGACAGAGTGCATGCTGGATTTCACCATGGCATGCTTGATCTGAAGTCGCTCACCTTTCAGACATCAGGAAACAGCATAAAGTTGCTTCCAAAGCCAGTATATGATATTTAGCTCTGACAGCTTCTGGCAACACATTCCTTCATCTAAAATAACTGGTAGGATCCAACTTGGCATGTGAGACTACCTCGTCTCATCAAACAAAAAAAGTGGGACTTAGTCATCCTTTGGCTGCAGCTCTGCAAGCAGGTAGGGTTCCACACAGGCATGGGGCAGAGCGAGCCTTGTCCTAGCAATGCTGCTGACAGAGAACAGCCCGTAGATGTTCAGCCAAAGCTTCCCCCTTGAGTCAGCTCATTCCTAATTTTGCAGAGGGTCTCCCTGCCCCAGCACCCAGTTCCCACCCCCAGAAGGCCTTATTTGCTCCTCTGATTCCCCGAACTGCTAACAAGCTGTGCTGCTATTCCCACTTTTTCAGGAAAGACCTGTCCTGGCAGAGGCTCTCCTGCTGGCAGCCGCAGTGGAAGCGCTGGTTAGCGGCAGATTTTTCTACAGCACGCGTTAGCACTCCCGCTGCTGCTATCGTTACAAAAGCCTACGCCAAACCGGTGCAACCGTGGGAGACTTTCTGAGAAATGACCTCACACTGGTGGAAGTTGGCCGGTTTACACAGCCTCCACGCGCTGATGGACAGGGCAGGAGTATGAAAAATCTTGCAGCTGTTTGTGGTCTCGTAAGACCTGCTACCTTTTCCCAGAAAGCCCCCATCAACCTTTGCTAAGGAAAACGGTGAGTGCTGATGCAGCAGAGGCCTGCAGGCAGCACCCTATAGCCCCAGGGTCCGACAGAGTGGCGTGAGGCCATGAGACGTGGCTTGAGACCTCTGATGAGGCTGATGCTTGCATGGTAAACAGGATAGAAGGGCCCCGATTCCTGAAGATACCACTGTATGTTCTACAAGATTATCTAAGGTCACCTAAAACCAACAAACAGCTCCCTCATACACCACCAACAGACCCCAGCGGCTTTTCTTCATAGCATGTATTTTGCGACTGCCATCCCAAATGGTGGATTGTTGTCGCTTCCATGGATCTGATATAACATGTCCACATAACCCAAGTTCCTGTGCAGTCTCTGAAGTCTGCAGGCTGCACAGTGACATGAGGACGAAGGGTGCCACCTGTCTTTACCCTACCTACCTCATCAATCAGCCAGAAGCAGGGCTGATTATGTGTTTGGAGACATGCAAAAAGAGAGACGGGGAAGGAGATGACAGTTATAAATGTTTTGCAACCTGAATGTGACATTAATATATGTATGCAGTGTGTTCACATTAGCTATTTGTGCACAACCCTAACAAATACCATGTTTGACAGCAGTTTCACAAAACCACTCAGTGATCAGGAAGAGCTCGCCACGAAACAGAATCTCTGGTTTTACTGAGAAAAAAAGAAACATCGTTGTACTTGGTCAGATCCTTGATTTAGTGGAAATGCAGAGCAACTCCAATGAGCTCCACATAAAGTTTACTTACTCACAAGCATATTGAAATGACCAGATAGCTAAGCGATCAGCACCTGCTCCATAAAACATGTGCTTGGTTTCTGTGCCCCAAAAGAGAGTTTCAGTAAGCTTCCAAAACTAGAAATACTGACATAGGATGGATGACATTGTCACATCTCCACCCAAGGGACGACTCCTTGCGGAAGGCACAGCTATCCTGTTTCTTTCATTGGGTAATGGGCTGGTGGCTGCACTCGGAAGTCAGAGAGTTCACCATACTACAAGGCTTTCTTTATGCGTTCACCTTAAAGGCTGAGTCTGTGACACTGATGCAGATCAGAGATGTTTTTAACAGAAGGTGGAAGCTGATGGCCCAACTACCTCTCCTATGATGAAAGGCTGAGAGAGTTGGGCTTGTTCAGCCTGGAGAAGAGAAGGCTCCGGGGAGCCCTTATAGCACCTTCCAGTGCCTGAAGGGGCTACCAGGAAGCTGGGGGGGACTTTTTACAAGGGTCTGTAGTGACAGGACAAGGGGTAATGGGTTTAAGTTGAAAGTGGGGAGGTTTAGATTGGATATCAGGAAGAAGTCCTTCACAGAGAGGGTGGGGAGGCATCGGAACAGGCTGCCCAGAGAAGCTGTGGATGCCCCATCCCTGGCTGTCTTCAAGGCCAGGCTGGATGAGGCTTTGAGAAACCTGGTCTAGTGGAAGGTGTCCCTGCCCATGGCAGGGGGGTAGGAACTGGATGGTCTGTAAGGTCCCTTCCAACCCAAACCCTTCTGTGATTCTGTGATTTTCCTCACGCTGCCCATGCGCTGTAGTGCTGCATGTGGAGACATGCACACACGAGCTGTAGGTAGTCCATTCCCCCTTGCCTGGTACCAGGGAAGCCTTGGGGCTACTCTTGCTGGTGCAGGGCTCAGCCACGGCTTCACGATGGTAGTATGTATGTCAGGACTGGCTGAGGCCAGATTCTCCATCTGGCCAGATCTACCATCTCCTTACTCTCATGACAAAAACGTCTTTAAGAACCAGAGGAAGACAAGGTCCTGTGTTAAATCTACATGATCAGCTCAGAAACAGTCCGGTCAGTGGTGGTGAGCAGGGAGAGATGCCCACCAGGGCTCACTCCCTGCCCTTGGGAGCTGCTTTCAGCCAGGGTGACAGCACCAGTCTCATGGGTGCTATGGCCTTGACACATCACAGACAGGCCTAGGCCTGGCCAGGGACACCTCAAATCTCAATCCAGACCCTGCCCCGGAGGCAACTTTCTGGTTGGCCATCAAATCTGCCTGGCCACTGCGGGCCTGCCTAGATGCTGTCCTCTCCGAGGGGCAGCTGGCCCCTGCGGCTCCCTGGCAGCAGAGCACCTCAAAAGCAGTGCAACAAAGCGTCTGTGTAGTTATCTGCTCAACGCGTTTTCTACTGTTTTTGAGATGTTACAAAAGAGGGAAAATTAAGTATCAATTTAAAAATGTTGATATGCTTCGTATAAAAAAACCCAAAATGTATGATGTGGGCATTTTCTTACAATGAAACTTCTGACATTTCATTTCAAATAGCATGTTTTAAAATTGCACCTACATTAAAAAGAAAAAGGAGAAAGGATTCAAAAGGGTTAAGACAACCAAAGCACCTCAATTAATCCAAAATTCTCTTGGCTGCTCCAAAATAAACTGTTGTTCATTTTGCTGAAGAACTTCTAAAAGCCACCTGCAGCCCTTCCACCGTGCTGTTTTATTCAGTTTGCCTTGCCAGCCAGAAAGCCCTTTATTTCAACAGCGCTGTCCATCACTGCGGCACCTGAGCAGTGGCAGAGGGCTAATAATATCACTGGCAAGAATGAGAAGGCTAAACTTGGAAGCCAAGCTTTGAGGGGCTAGTGAAACCAGAATTAATTCTCAAACATCTTGTTTCTGAGATGACATATGGTTTCATTTTTGTGCCTACCCACGAGTGAGTCAATTGATTTGGGATCTGAAATCCTTGTAGCACATTTTCTCACTTTTAAGAAGCTTTTTGGTTCGCCTGGATTGGCTGGTTTGCTCACTTCCTAATGGGTCTCTCCAGATCTGATACAGCGTTTGAAGCTGCGATGGGTACATATGCGAAGGAGGGGGAACAAACGGAGGGAAAGGCCCACTGCGTATTGCTAACAGTCGCACATTCCCAAAAAGCTGTGGTTAGGAGATTCCTCGCTCAGGTAACCTCTTTGCTCTCACCATGCAGTACGAAATACAGGAAGGTAACGAAGAGATTGTAGGCAGGTCTGCTGTGTTTGCATATCAAAACACATGCCTCAGCCTGGTACAGAACGGGGGACAGGTACAGTAAATAGACTTGTGAGAGGTGGAAAAGCGTCTTTTGATGGGGAAAGAACAGCTTTCTTCCCGGTCGTGGAGTGCTCATGGATGGGCAACAAGAAAAATCATCCAGAAAACTCGCAGTGGTGCACATGGGGCCAGGATTCCCTTCTGCTCCACCCCGGGCATGATTTATCTCCCTTCTCCCTTTCGTTATTAGCAGCAGGCAGACAGTTGTGCCTCAGACGACAATGATACGACAATGATAAGAACCTATCCTTCCAAATACTCAGTCGCCAAAAGATGGGCCACACTTTATCAGGGTCCAGGTTCCCATTCGCCTTTTTCTTAACTGAGGCCTGTCCACCTAGAGAGCCGAGATGCATGCCCAATACATGCAAATATCTGTATTTTAAGAAAATATACCACCCTTCCTCTTACAGCTTCCATCCTGCCCTCTCCAGCTACCTCCCTGCCTTTCCTCCTATCTGTCCCTCTGTCCCCACCTCTGGTGGAAATCCCCTCCTCTTGTCAGCCTCACAGCACTCTAGTTTTTCATTGTCTTTTGCTCCTCCGCTCCTAATGCACATCTCCCTTCCCTTTCTAACGCTCCCCTATAATTTCCTCCCATCTCCTTTCTCTCTCGGTCTAGGTTGACACATCTTAACACCCTCCCCGTGACTTTTAAGACATCTGAAAAGCTGTAGTCAGGTATCAGATTCCTTATCAGGTCAAAAGAAAATATTAGGGAAGTCAGTGGCCAGATGCAATGATTATGGTTCAGTGTGGACAAGAGTGACATCAGTCTTTATGGTCCCGGATGAGATTTAAATTGGTGGTGAAATGCAACATCATTGATTTTCCACTTTCTACCTTTGTGGTATCTCTCCAGGGCTGAGGTAAGGGAGCTAGGGTGCCTTATCTCTGCATTTCTCACCTTAATGTAGTTGCTTGCTCTCATGCATAAACTTAGCTAGGAATATCCTGGGTTTCTGCTGTTTGATATTGTCCTCCACTTTTTTTACCCATAAGTTACTGATACTCAACTGTCACACCACTGGATGTTTTGCTTAACTATTTTCTTAGTGTGTTTGCTTTAATTATTTATTTTTTTAAAAATCACCCATAACAAACTGTATAGAAAAGCCAAAGAGAAATCCTACCTTCTGATATTTTTCATGGCTTAATGACCTGAAATACCAGCTCCTCCTAGTTTAACCTTTCTTAGGACATGTTCACCATGTTGCTGTGGTGCCACACACTGAAAACACGCTAGTGACTTTAGCTGTTCACCTTCAATCAGTGTTTTCAGCCAGGGGCTCAACAAAGGAGCTACCACCACAGGGCAGTGCAAAGGTGCAGAGGGTGCTCAGCTGAGCCTCAGTGTCTCTGCTCCAGGCTCCATTCTCCCAGCGGCCATGCCCAGGCACGGGGCTGCCATCCCCAAGCCACGGTGGGTTTCTGGCTCCTGGCATTCCTCTGCCAGCCCAGACCTCTTCCCTCAGCGGAGGGACATTCGAGGGACATTCACAGCCACTGAGCCCCTGTAGCCCACCGTCCCGCTGTGTTAAGTAAGCCACAGGGGAAGCACGGTGATGGCTTTGCCTCCAAGTGACCCGAGTCTGGCACAGACCTCAGTAACCACAGCATCCAGACACAGCAATCATTAACAACTTAGCTTAATTACAGCCTAATTTCTTTACATAGAGCCTATGAGCAAGATTTCAATTAGCTTTAACTGTATACGAGTTTAATGCATCTCTATCGTTCCGTTGATTTGGGACAAGACAAATATAGATATTAACATTTTATAAAGTATGAGCTTTTTAGTTAATTTAAAAAAAAAAAATTATCAAGTTATTTATAAAGGCTCATAAGACACGTTTTCTAGTCACAGGATGTACTTTCTGTACATTTGGGATAGGTTTCTTCTGTCTCTCAAACAAAACAGAGATCCCGAACCCCTTTTGATCTAATCTGGTCTTACCATGGGGTGATAACCAGCAATTCTTATTAAAAAGGGATCCTGTTAGGGTTTTCAGCGAACGCTTTTATGAGCATGTGAAGAGCTAAATAAGGGTTAGCTCAGGCTGTAGCCTGTTTGACTGAACCAAAACTCTTCTTGCTGGGTGTAACAGCTGGAAATACGCCAAACCCTTAAAATGAAGCCCCTTCACCGTCAAGCTCTGCTATGGCCCATTACAAAGTCACCGCATCCCCGAGACAGGGTTGAAGCTCTGCTGGCACATAATTAAGTAGGTATTTTCAAGCGAAGAATCCCCTGTGATAAATATGAAGACGAATCTGTCTGTAGAAAAGGATGTGTCCTGAGTGAAGACTTTGGATTCAGTTACTAAGCTCGGCTTCAGGAAATGCCGGGTCAGGGTTTACTAGCCACTAAAGCTGCCCTGTTTGCTGCCTATTTCTTAATTTTAAGCATGACTGCATAAGCAGCCGGCAGCCTCCCATGTGCTGTGGCACTACCCGTTGCCGTTCAGCCAGCAGCCAGGATTCCCAGCCGTAGAGCTGTCACTTGGAGGGATGCTCAGAGCCCTGGGGTGGCATCTCGTGGGCCCCCACAGGGACAGCCATTGCCTGTGTGTTGGGCAGAGTCAGACTGTACCCAATTACACTTACGGGGACCTTTCTCAAACCGTGGGCACGTTAGTTAGTCCCTGCCATCTCCCCAGAGATGGGTTTGAAAATGTTTAAAGGATTTGCTCCAGCAGATGCTCCACAGGAGCCCGACTTCCCTCGCTGGTGCTTGGAAAAGGCACTCGGTACCACTGGGGTTGGTGCACTGAGCAGCCCCATCCCTGAATCTCCTTTGCCCCCACCCAGTCAGGCATCGGGATAGAGGGGAATGGCTGGGCTCTTGGGTCAGAGGCTAGGGGACAGCCACACTAGCTGCCATCCCGGCAATTAGTGCGGTTAGCAGGTTGCTATGGAATTTTCCTCTCCCCGGAGAAGGTGTCAGGGCACCACTCAGAGGAGACGAGGAAATTAAGGAGGAAGAGAAAATGCAGATGCCTGAAGGAAAAACAACATTGCCTGTCCAAACTCCCTGCCAGGCGTTATCTCCTTGGCCAGAGCAGACCACACACGTAAAAGTCAGGACTCACTGGCTGTGTATTTTGTCTCCGGAGGAACGCTCGCCTTGGCATGACTAATACAACAAGCAAACCCAGCACAGCAGAAATGTCACCGAAGTCCCTCCCACACAGGACCTGTGATTACCATAAGCGAGCACTCTTAACCTGCTTCATCTTTAATTGATGGCTAAAGCAAGCCAAGAGGGAGGAGAAAATTATGCCGAATTTTGGCGTCTTCTTGACTCTCAATAAAAACATGGCTTCTGAAAAGAAAGAAAAAAAAACCCACTACCAGACAAGTTTAACTCCCTTTGTATGACTGATTCCCAGCTTTGAAGAGAAGAGAGAGAAACAGAACAAATACCTCGCCATGACCACACTTCCCGATTCGGAGGAGAGTGCAAACGAGACTGAGGGAGAGATTTAGTTCCCAGCCCACACCAACTGCTGCACCCGTGGGGGGAAGCAGCTGGGGGGAGAAGCTGGGAACAAAAAGTCTTTAAATGGTTTTTCTTCCTCCAGAGTCGCAAGGGGTGAGAATCCATAGTCTAGGTAAATTTGGGTGTAAAACGAGCAGGGACCCAGCTGGAATCAGTTTAGTGATATAAAGACACATAGTCTTAATTAAGGGAATTGTGATTTGCCAATGAAATCCCAGCAGGGCGTCTGTCTGCCTGATCAAAGACTTGACTTTCTGATGGAATCTTAAGTGCATGAGCCATGAAATTACTTTTTGAAAAGGGAACATGCAGCACAAAGAGGCAGAGCAAGAGGGGAGGAGGTGGAAGGGAGGAGGGGAGGGAGGAACAGGGAGCAGAGCAGAGCTCCGAGTGATGCTACTGGGAGCCTCCCTCCAAACAAAGCTAGAGTGGGGCAGGCTGGAGGAAAAAGGATGTCAAACTGCCAGCAGAGTCAGCATCTAAAATCATTACCCATCCCACTGGATAAAGACACATTCCTAATTTGCTCTTCAAAATCAAAGTGCTTAGCAGAATTTGGGGGGAAATGGTTACTTTTCTTTCTAAGTAAAATCCTTTTTCCCACCCTAATACCCTTCCTTATTTACCACAGACTAGACAAAGGCACCTGCTATTTCAGCTCTGAGCCTGATTTTTTAACAACCCCAGAGATCAAAAAAAAAGCAAGGCTTTCTCCAAACTTTTTTTTTTTTTTACAGCAACACAACAAAGTTCCCTCCATTTTGTTGCAAAGGAATGAATCAATAAGAAATGCTTCAAACTGTCTGCTCCAAAAGACATCAGGATTTTCAGTGCACATGGGAAGAGTTTTGTATCAAATCCCAAAGTAGGCAAATTCTGCACGATCTGTAATTATAATGCTGTGAGGCCCTAAAACGCTGGATGCTCTGTAAATCAAGACACAAAGTTGACAGAAGAGACACAATCTACCAGCTTCATTTATCTTGTCTGTACCACATGAGCATTCCCACAGTACTCAATAAACTTCCCAAATCCCACCTCCTCACGTAGCAGACTCAGCACAGAGCTACGCGGGATTAACCCAGGACAGCCTCAGCTCTGTTGCTGAAGGTCCATCGAGGCGTCCGGGGGACATCACATTTCCAAACAACCTTACACAGGTCTTGTATCCTCTGGCATTTAAATGGGTATTTTTTAAAAAGTTCTCTCGTTGCCAGACTCTAACCCAACGCAGTGATTACAGAAACTATTATATCAGAGAAAGCCAACTGTCACCTTGCCATGCCATCTTCCTCAAAAGTGACTAGAGCAAGTGCTTCAGAGGGAGAAATAAAACACCCGTATGCACCTGCTGGGCAGGGCAGGACTCCATTTTATGGAGGAATAGTCCCAAACTATTGGGCTGTTTTACTAGTCAGGCAACAGCGTGGACCTAATAAATCACAACTGGGGTACTGATGCCATGCCAGGATCTAAAGTAAAGGAGAAGAAAAGCAATCAAGCTCTATATGCATTTGTAGCTGTGCTCAAGCTATCGGGAGGAAAGCAATGGATGTGGGAAAATAAAAATAATAAAATAAAGACTAAACCGGTGTGGGAAAACACTCCATTTTCAAGCATCTCCAACAGTTTGTGCAGCAAAAAGCCCAAGGGTTTCTGACAAGTGGCTGCACAGCACAGAGCACAGCTCTGATCCTGCCAGTGGCGTAAGGAACAGGGTGCCTCCAGTGCTCCCTGGGCTGCTTGGTTCTTACTGATATCGCTAGATTGAGCAGGAAAACATCTCAGCATCACTCACTGAGTCAGCTTTAAAGCTCTGCTTCGGGACTGTGTAGATCTTGAGAAAAGCTGCAGGTTGAACAAATAAGTAAGTGGGTCGGAGAACCCAAACATGCACCTTATTTATTCTGTTTTGACATGTGGGTGTCTCCCTTCGTGCCCCCCTCAATAAACATCAGCCACCCAACTGGTTTACTCACATACGGTTAGCTACTCAGCGGCTGCACGCTGCCCAGTTCTTGAGCCTAGGGGAGGCTTCCCCAGATCAGAAGTGGGCCTCCTGGGTACAGGTGCTTTGCTTGCAAGGGTGGAAGAACTTCTGAAACTTGCACTGGTGAACGAAATATTTCCCTCGCTGCTTTTCCCCCCCAACATCTGCTATTGCCAGGCCCCTCCCTGCACAACTTCACCGCTGCCGTGGGATGAGCGAGCCTCCTTCACCGCAGCAGCGGCCACCGGCTCCCTTTCGCTCAACCACCTCCACACCTCTTGATCTTTGCAGGTCTCAGAGAAATTGATTTTTGCTCTCGCCTCTTTTCCTCTTGCCCCTGCCACTCTTACCGAATGCTGGCTGTTCCTGTACTCTAAAATCCCAAAGAGCAAGTTTATATAAAAAGTACAGCTCAGAGTATACAGGAAGGTATTTTCCAGGAGACTATAACAAAAATGGGTGGGCTTTAAGGAGGTTTAGCAGCCATTTCACATACATGGTTCCTATCAGAACAGGCTTCACAGCAAAGCAGCATTTCACAAGCTTGGGGTTTTTAAGCAGGTTCTGTGCTGTGCTTGAGGGGCTAATTAGAAACACCAAAATACAATATTAATTTGTGTATGTTAACTTGCAAACTGCTGGCTCTGCTGTTCACCCCCAAACACACTTGAGGTCTAGAGGAAAGTTCCCCAACGTAACAACTCCACCAAGTTCCCATCTCCGTTGCTCACACTTTATTTTCCAAGGCAAAGAGCAGTGGGTGGCCTCCCAGCGTCAGGAGGAAACCTGAGTTTCAGACTGCCTTGGCAGACAGAATTCCCGGTGTCTGGGACTTCGTGCTTTCTCACGGTTTCTGACTCGGGAGCGCCCAGCAGCAGCCATCACACAAGCCAGGGTGCTGCACGTGGCTGGTCCCTAACATCACAGTGGTTAGGCCCTGAGGAAGGGCAGAAGGGCACGGCTCCACTGACTCAGCGGAGCTAGCCGAGCATCATACCCAGGACACGCAGCTAGCTCTGCGGGCGTGCCTGCGTGTATACAGCAACGGCGCACATGTGGCTTGTAATGCTTTCACAAGTTTCTTTGAAAGGTTTCCTTTGGGATACTCTTCTGTATTTCCCTGAAAAAAGGAGGTGGGCAGAGTCTTGTAATGCCATGCCAAATGCCTTCCATCCCTACAGACCCAGATGAGCAGGAGGATGGTTTTCTAGTTAAGGCAGGGAATGAATTCTTGGGAAGGGTGAGCCCTGCTCCTGGACATCAGCCCTCCACCCAGGAAAGCACACTTTCCTCCTCACCTCCATCCATCCTTTCTTCTCTCCTTCCCTCCATCCCACAATACGAGGTTTGCCCTTTTCAGATGCTGCAGTTACACCAGACCAAAGCAAGCCCCAGGAACGAGGTGCTCCTGCCCCGCACAGCCCATGGGGGTTTTCTGCTCCCCTGGCTATGCGCTTCAGAGTGCTTCTGCTTTCTCAGGAGGACTCTAGCAGTTCTGACAGCCAATCCTCCTCTGAAGAAAAGGGGATGCTTGGAGAGAAGATGGGATAGGCAGTTGCTCCCTGCTCGCAGCTTCTAGCTCTGCTGGAGTTCATACCTGTTTTGCTCATCCGTGGGGATCTCCTCTACAGCAGATTCCCCCTCCCCTTCCTTATATAATGAAAATGTCCTAATCCATCCCCTCCCCACCAACACTCTGCTCTAAAATCAGTGCTCATTGTAGTTAGTCCCCAGTTCTCAAAGGGCATTAATTGCTTTGGGCTTCACCTCAGAGCTGTTGAATACTGATAATAACTAGTTTGCCTGGGCTTACTGCCTAAATAGCTGATAATTACAGCCCAAGAACAGCAAGGAGCATGCTGTCTTTCTGCCACAGCCGTCTGTCTATCTGGTTTGCTAGGCATCTGTCCACCTGTCTCTAGGCAATTGTTCCTATTCCTATTTGACTTTTTTCTCCTTCTCCATGTCTGTCTCCCTCTCTTTTTAATACATTTTGCTTTTCAATCTCTCCTTTTTGTCTTTTCCGGAGCTCTGACATCTTTGATAGCCTGTCGACAGGGAACGCAGCGTACTGGCTACACACTCAGAGATCCAAACATTTTATCACCCCCCAGAAGCAGCTCAGGATGTGACAGGTGAAACGTCAGAAACAATTACAGAAAGAGAGAGGCTTTCCAGCCCCACGGGGGAACCATCCGGTCTGCATTCTGCGCTTCACCTCCCGCCTCTGCGGGAATCGGAGCGCGGAGCTGCCGCAGCACCCATCCACACAAGCGAGAAGAGATACAAACACGCAGGCAAGATGTCGAAGGTTTGGGAGGCTAAAAGGGAGGTGTCCTCCAGGGGACACCAGTTGGATCTACATCTAGCTTCCTCGTTAGCTGTGACAAGATGCAGTCATCTTTGTGCCTCTGAGACAAACACGCCCCCGACAGAGGCAGTTTTCCTGTTACCTCATTGCGCTATTGTGACCATCTGGTCCCCCGTCCTTGCCAGGCTCCCGTGGACCACGAGGATCACCGTGCACTGACCAGGGAGCCAGGTGCTGAAATAGAAGCATGTTACAAGCCAGAAGGGCGATGAGGGAATTCGTTCCCTGCTGTAGCCCACTGCACTGGAAACCCAGAAGGATGAGAAGAGCAGAGAAGCCTACTGGGAAAGCGGGACAAACCCCAGGACTGACACAATGGTTTGCAGGCTGTGGCACGAGGACCACGAAAGAGCAGGCACATGTGCTGTGGTGCATACCAGCAGTGCCCGAGGTCCCTGTAGCTCACAAGGATGCAGGTGAAGAAAGCCAGGAGAGTGAAGGCACACCCAGGAAGCAGTGAAGCCCTAGAGAGACGGGGTTGCCTTGACACAGCTCTGCCGCAGCGTCTGAGGAGTGACGTGCCACCTGGGGCTGCCGAGATGCCTTGTTCGTACAGCCCCGAGCTCCCCTACTAGGACTGCCACATGCTGAGGGCTTTTCTAGCAAAGGAGTTTACGGACCTTCCCATACCCTCCTGGCATGGAAATGCCTATCTTGCCCAGCTCCTGGTTGCCCAGACAGTGCAGATGAACAGTGTAAGGGGCCCTGGACACTGCTGCTGCCAGGGAAAAGCTGCAATGTGTTCGTGTATTGTGGCACACTTCAGTGTTGTGGATGAAGAGCTGGATGGATTTTGAGGAGCTCTGGATGGAGAGCCCACTCCCTTCCATTATTAACTCTGTCCTTGCAGGCCAAGAGTCCAGAACCTGTCCCTGGGAGATCTTGCTGTCCTGCACTACCTGCTGCCCCACAAGAAAATCCCTGCCTCCTCCATTGCCCTCCTGAACACAGAGACCTCAAGCACAAGGCAGTACGGCTTTTCGCTGCGAGAGCAGAGGGCAGACTCACCGCCAGCCCTTCCTAACGGCTGCTGTGGAGCAGCTGCCTCAGCTCTGGGAGGGTGGGCAGGGTCCCATCCAGGTCACTCTGCTCCAAGCAGGACCGAGCTGTGTCCCAAAGAGTGGCACAGGTCTGGGTGCAAGACGAGCACGGAACATAGAGCAGAGGCGTAGTTGTACTTGTGTTTCATAACGGGCATTGTGGGGTACCGCGAACCTCTGGAAGCGTGATGCCGCTGCGATGTCATCCTGTCAGTCTTCACTAGGGCAAACAGAAAGGCTCCAGGCCTGGAACCCACAGACATGTCAGGGGAAGTGATATACCCACAGGGAGTCAGCTGCCCACATGTGTTGCATATGTATTAGCCACCAAAGACTGGGAAATACAAGTGATCATTCAATGGGAAAATAGTGAAAGGAAAAGCTAGCTCAAATCTTCCCAAAACTCTAAAAAAGTTGTCATTTAAGTTCTCTGGGAAAGTTCAGCTCCTAACTGCCCTCCTGCCTTCACCTTGGTTTGGAAGCAGACAGCTGCTGGGTGCTGGAAGGAGCAGCTGACCTCTGCCCTAAGAAATCATCTCACCCAGCTCCTGTTCCTGCCAATTGCACACAATGGCTTTCCTGCACCTTACTCTTCCCTCTTGTTTCCCTCATAGAACTGATCCAGCAAATAGTCCTTTTGCTTCCTGACAAATAGCACCATTTGCCTCCCGTGTGCGTGCACCCTGCCAGATGGCAGGGTGAAACCGCTATCTGCACAAGGAAGCGTTCTGGCTCTCTACGCACAGGAAACAAGCCAAAAGGAAAAGGCAAAACGCTTTCAGATGATGTGCCTTCTGACACAGACTGATGAAAATCCAGGAGACTGATAGTTCAGCCTCTTTGCACTTATCCCCCATCTAATATTTTCCTGTGCTTTGATCTGTGGGAGTAAAGGACTGCCAATCCACAGGGGCTGGAGGAGAAATGAAGGTAAAGGTCCAAGCTCTTCTTGAGTCTGAACTGGTGCTACAGCTCCGTGTATTTGCTGTCATCCAGCCCATGGCTGTTTACAAAAAAGGATAGGGGAAAAGAGAGCCCTTCGCACTCCAGCTTGACAGGCCTTGTCTGTAAGTCATGCACCAGTGTCCAGAGGCAGGATGGAGGCTGCATTTCCCTTAATATTTGTTGCAATGTCGTTCCTTGTTCCCTAACATCAGTCAGAATATCTGGGACGTGAGAGATGTTAAATCAGATTCTCGTCACAACACTGAGGTCCTTTGCTGCAGGTAACTGCGATGACAATCGTCCTGTCTTCTCAGTCTTCTGGTGAAAGACCAGAAGCCTGTCTCCTCATCCAACCTGACATTAAAGAATTCACTCCAGATTCAGACACAGGTTGTGGGAACAGGGATTTAAGCTGATGCCACTCTGAGTATACAGCAACATCATTCCATGTGGCTTAAGGGTAGGTACCTCAGTGATACCCTCCCGTGTCCTGATTTAAGAAGCTCACAGTCAGCCTGCAAAAAATATTCCACGTTTAGATCCACCTTTAAAAATAAAGTGATGGGCTCTGTGTGTGTGTAGATGACTTTTCCCTGTTGCTACTGAATGAAAACCATCTTGAAAGTCTCCTTCGATTCACACTGTACACAGGAGGACAAGAGTGGCTTGCTTGGGGAGTGTGGATCTGTGTATTCCTACACTGTCTGGAGGAGAAAACAGCCTGGCATCTTAAAATTTTGAATGATTTAGCAAAAATGAATGCAAAACAAAACGAGCCTGACACCATTTTCTCCAGTGATGTGCCATGGCTTATTAGGAAGGGGTTATAAGCTGCTTTCCAGTGAACTTGTTCTCGGAGAGATAAGCTGACTAGTGGGAAATCAATCACTATGAATTTTGATAGCAGCGCCTGCTGAAGTAATTACTTCAAACATCAATAATTCTACTCACCTGCCTGTGTAGTTTTCACTCATGCTGAAGGTTAGATTAATGCCACAGAGCTCCTGGGGACTTTTGGTTTGGTTTGGTTTTCCCTACCCTTTTCCATCTACTTCCTTAAATAATTTTTTTTAAGCGCTGATGTAATTGAAATGTCATGTTGTCCGTTCCTCTCTTTCTCTATCTTCTCACCCGAGTCATCAACACGAGTTTGCTCCTATCAGTGAAATTGTCTCCGCAATTCTGTGCGCTCGGGAGCTGCTGCTGATCCTTTCTGTCAGAGTTAGCGAGCGTTGAACGCTCGTGTCACATCTCCCCTCAGCTGTTTATGCCCGTGTTTAAGTTCATACGTATTTAGAGACAAGGTCAAAACAACATCGGCGCCAAACGCTCTTGAACTGCAGACCCTCACGGTGGCCTCTGCAGGGTGTGACTTTAGTTCCCACACAGATAAACGTGTCTGTTCAGGTTTTGCCACACAGTACACAAACTGGGTGCCAAGCCAATTCATAATTTGAAGTGCAGCTTAAAAACATTTTAAGGTGACACTACATCATCCAAAACATCTCTGACTCAAAATTAATGCCCCTCGAAAGCGAAAGAAGAATGATTGGTACAACATGTATGTACATGCTTGCGCGTTCAGTAGATGGTAAATTAAAGAGGGTATTACTCCACAGAGGCCGAATATTTCATCTGGTTACTAAACAGATAATAAAACTATAACATTATCCAAAACATGTATCATTTCTATTTTAAATACAATGTATGATCCGAGTTTTGGACCACTGTGCTTCACAGACTGCGACCTCCTCCATTCACTGCATCTCCTAAGCTCCTGGATATCCCCTGCTGCCTTATGCTAAATATCCTCCAGGTCTCCCACTGCTGCCCCTTTCATACCCAAATTCCATGCAGCCCCAGTAGTTCTGCTCTCTCTGCTGGAGCAGCAACATATTTATTGCTATATTATTATTGTATTTCAGCTCCCAGCTATAGTAAATTCCACCCTGCTGTAACCCCTACCTCCATCTACCATTAGACAGCCTGGGATTCCCACAGACTTGGCAAATTTGATAGATTTGTTTATCAGCTCATCAGAACTGATGCATGCATGGACTTACTGCCTGACTGCAAGTGAAAGCTGGCAGAGATGTGCCAGGGGGTACTTTTCTCACTTTCCTTTCCTTCTCCTCCTCCATCCCGTGTGGGGAGCAAACAACGGCGATATTCCACAGCCTATTTATTTGCAGGCAGGCTTCACTCCCATAAACAGCCCACTCCTCTCGTATTAAACATTTTAAAAGTTCCTTTTCGTGTCAGTTATACTGAGCTGTGAGGCCTAGCTTATATAGACGTCCTCTGTTTATACCGGTGATTGATTGAATACACGTCACGGCTTTCAGCAGAGAAAGCCTTCCGCAGGCCCAATTTCAGATCCAAAAAGCGGCCTGCTGACAATTGCCCACATAAATCCAAGCAAGGGAAGAACGAAGACTAAAAGCAAGTGCTTTCCTGTCTGAATGACAATTCGCACTGCTGGCAAAGGATGACATCCATCACTCCGGCACCACTTAGCCGATGGCTGCAGCCAGGGTGGGAAGGGGAGGGCAGGGCAGAGCGCTCAACACCACGGATGATCAGGACCCTTTCACGCAGGCTCCTTCCTGAGCTGAAGGCAGACACATTGAAAAATAAAAACTGCACCTTTAGCTAAATCCTACTCCCCTTACCTTAATAGTGCTTTGCTGAAGGCAGGTAACTGAGAGCTGAATTTGGTCTGTATTGTCCATAGTGACAAACTGATATTTGATGACCTCCTGTGAGAATGTCTATTCAGTTTATCAACAGCACAGCGCTCCTGGTTGATCTGACATTGCTTATCTCATTGTTATCAAACCTCCCCTGAGATAAACTGTTAGGAGAACGGTGGACATCTCTCCAAAGAGAAAACAAAGTGCAGAGAGGCTTTCAGTGGCTGAAGAGAAAGGGATTTCAGCACTACAACCAGTCAGCAGAATGATTCCTAATTTTGGATTCCAAACCAGAGTTTACACTGGTCCGAAATACATTTTGGAATCTCAAATATTTTCTTTTCTGTCTAGCAGGGACATTGCACAGCAAAAGATTTGTGATTCTTGTTCAGTACTTTACGTCAACATGTTTAGTAGGGACCTACGAAAAGGAGTGAAGAGGGAGGTGATTAAACCTCCAAACGATGCCATTTACTCAGTTTCATCAGGAGCGAAGAAGAAGATGAAGACTTTCAGCTGAATGTGGTGAAGGTACGATAAATAAGCATGGATGAGAAATGAAACTCAGTGCTGACAAACGCGAGGTGCCAAAGGGAACCCTCTGAACTTACCGCACGCATTACTGGCTTCTAAATTACCTATGAACTCCACGGACAGTTTGTGCCACAAAGACAATCTTCAGGACAAATTAAATATGAAGATGTAAGAAGAAAAGAACAAAAAAGAACACTTGAAATATTATCATTATTATCATGCGTTATAATAATCCACAACTAACATGCATGGGGAAGAACTTGGTAAAAAAGGTTTTTGAAGGGTATGACTAGAAGAAAAGAATCACGGGCAGTCAGTTCCATAACGAGCAATTGTTATAAGACTGGAAACACTGAGGGGGAAGAAAAAAAACATTCAAAATGAGTCTATGTTCAGAAGAACGAACCCCATCCTAGAGGGGAAAATGGCATGAAAACAAGAAATGGTGAAGAAAAGTTAAATTGAGAGATCATATTTCTCTCTATTCTTCCTATGAGAAGATAAATTAATCACTGGATTGAAAAATTCTGGTTGCCTGGAAACCCACTATCATGACCAGATTACATTCAATAAGGTCAGCAAAGGTCAGCACCTACTAGTAATACTTACGTGTACATACCCACACGCTTACAGAGTACACAGATACCTACCAATACCCTTAAGGCTTCAAGAAACAGTATTTGAAGAAAATTTGAGGGAAACAGAGATGGACCAAAAATTAGACAGGTAAAATGACTTAAAAGTGGAAGCACTTTATACAAGAAGAGTTAATTAACTAGTCAAAATGCGAGTCTCAGAATCATGAAAGCTTACAACCTTGGATAAGAAAACAATGCTTGGCTTGATGGCAAATAAAACAGCAATTAGAAATAAAGCAACATATGGCAAAACGTTACAGGTAGCAGTCAACATAAATGAAAGTTATGGGGTGTAAGTAACTGATAAGGGAATCTGAAGATGTTAGGGGAAAAAGCCTGACTGGCAGAATTAAGAATGACAAAATGTAGGTGTCTGAAAATACCCCAGGAACAAAAGATACCTGAAGAAAAATGGAAGTGTGATAGTACGTAAAAGGGGTAAAATTGATAATGCTGGGGTAGCATCATCTCTTATGACCATTACTAATGTACCTGTTCTGAGGTGGCAGTAATTAATTCCATTAGTAAATAATGAACATACTGGGGACCAGGGACAAGCTCTGGGGCCAGAGAGCCAACACCCACAGTTCTTAAAAAGTTGGTTTACAGACATCCCTGGCCTCCTGACATTAACTTCTAATACATTGTAGAATGTCGAGGAACTTGATGTGACTTGGAGATCCCTAATGTCGAGTCAATTGTCAAAAAGGACAAGGGGGAGAAGGAAGCATTCTCAGCCTGACAGTACGCCCAGGAAAGAGCACAGAAATGCTGAGTCAGCATTAAATACTTAAAGAATGAATGGATATAGATAAAATTCATGTCATGCAATGTAGGATTATGGGAACAAAGTCTCTTTAAAGCAATATGTTTTCATACTCTAATTAAATTACAAACTTGGTTGACAAAGGTAAATGAATACCTACAAAAATTTGGGCTTTTGTAAAGCTTGTGACTTATTGCCTCGTATCATTGTGATTTACATTGCATTATACATTAACAATAAAGACCCTATTCAACAGATTGAGGACTGCCTGAAGAATCTCAGAAAGAAACAATGAATGGGGAATCATCATTCAGTAGGAGGATTTCTTGCGAGGTGCTGCACAGATTGTGAGCAACAGAACATGATTTCACATCTCATCACTGATGTGGAAATAAATGTGAAACACTCGAGGTGAAGTTTGCAGAGTTTGGCAGAGGAACAGGCACATAAAGTGGATCACTTCTAATTTATACCTGCTCAACCTAAGTGTATTTTAATTTAGACAAATACAGAGTAAACCATTGTGGACCAAGGAATGCAGACCACATCTGCAAAGCAAGAGACTACACTGGGGAAAGCAGGGACCTTGAAGGAGATTAGGGTTCACCACAGATAAGAACAGCCATGGAGAAATGGGTGGATGCAAGCCTGGAAAGTGAAGTCAGACACCTTCAAACTAGAAGTGAGGCACAAATTACACTGCAAGTGCTTAACTACTGGAGCAAACTACCAAGAGAAGCAGTAACCTCTCCATGTCTCAGTCTCCTCACATCAAGAGCTGATGCTTTTTTGGAAGACATGCTTTCAGCAAACACAAATTATCAGCCTCCATCCAAGTGGAAGTCAACGAAATGAAATATTCTGTGTTCTACAGAAGGTCCTTCCATACAACGTCTTGATTATGCTAGCCTTGAGGTCTTTGACTTTGCAAAAGGAGGCTTTCCAATGAACCAAAAGGGTAGCAAACAAAAAAATGGGAATAGGAGAGGTCTTCAGACTCAGAATATGGAAACTTTTTTCACACACTCTTGGCTGACTATGCGATAAGCTGCTGGGTTCTTGGTCTCTGCACACATGCTACCTGCAAAGTCAGTGCTCTCCACACCTGTGGTCTCTTTCGTGGGCTTCCAGAAAAACTGCTGGCTCTGTGCAAACTGACCCTCTGTCCCCTGCCGTGACTCAGGTCTTGGGGCTGAGGTACACCAACCCTTCTCATCATGTCACAACAGAACTCGGGTTTGGCTATATTCTGGTTTGGGCAAGAAAGGGGTGTGGTGGGAAGGCACAAGAGCAGCACTGCTACCCTGACGGCTGAGTCCATACCCTCACAGCAGTGTGGCCTATAAGGTGAGGATGAAGAGGGGTGGGCAAAAGGAAGGAGCGGGGCTGCAGTGAGTGTCAGAAGCTTGTCCGGTTCATCATGACAACCCGCACTGCCCTGTTCTCTTCTGCTAGGTCCACTTGACAACCTTTATGCTGGTAGAGCGGCTGGGTTTCAGGAGTCCTATCTCATTATGTTAGCGCTAGAGTAAACCAAGCCATTCCCATGGCTCCATCCTGCCAGTCGTGGGCAGTTTCTGGGCATGAAAGGAATGTTGTGAGAAGGCCCTGGAGAAACACAATCATGTCTTTGAGCCTGACTCCTCACATCAAAGCAGGCAGCTCGTCAGCTACAGTAAAAACAGCACCCAGGCTTCATCTTACACCCAAGAACAGATTCATTAGTTTTGGTTCAGAATATATATTTTTAACATATATAAAAATATATGCATTGCTTTATAATGATATACATATTTATATACATTATATCTATGTGTGTGTACATATAAGTAAATATATATATATCTGTGGGACCCTGGCTATAGAGAACACCAGAGCAAGAACCTCTAATAGCTGGACAATGAAGACAATTCCAGGTAAAGAGCACAAATTGGATAAAAAGAGAAGTGTGAGAGGAAGAGAAAGGGAGACACCGGTTATGCGCAGAGCCTGTGAAAAGGCAGGAAGGATATGTAAGGGGAACGGGTTTGGAAAAGGGCTTTTGGCAGTAGCAAAACATGGGTAAACAGAGGCAAAAGGAAAGTACAGAGAAGCTGAACAATCCTAAAGTATTTAGGAGCCAGAGAAGTGAAACATCGGAACGGAATTCAATGATGAAAAGATAGGAAGGGAAGAGGACATCATTCCCTCCCTGCTCAATGGTTATACTTCTCCATTAAGTCTCATGTCTTTTATTCTCATACACTCCCTTCTATTCTTACCAGTCCCTTACTGATGTTTCTCTTCAGAAGCATCAATCTGCACAGCTTCCCTCACTGTGCCCCTGCCCCTCTGCTTCGCCCCGACCCCAAAACGTAAGCGTGGCAAGAGGAAAGACCTCTCACCTCTACCTCTCCCCAGCGTGAGCTTTTGTCAGGTTATGAATCACTGCAGCACACGACACAAAGACAGAACAATTTACCTTCCGAGAGAAAGCCTCGTTCTGACAAACCCAAGGTTTGTTTCCACCAGATGTCCCCCAGGGGATAGAATTTAGCAAATCATATGCAGTGTAATATTAATTTTGGTGTGTTACTTCAAGCTGACATGCTGTCTGTTAGAAGACTGTTTTTTCCTAACAGGACAATTCCACTGGGAAGAAAATTAACTCTTAATCAGCATTTCTCCTGTACTCTGTCAGGTTCCCATTTTCCCTCTTCTTCAGTTGCCCTCATATACCTCCTCCATCTGTCTTCCTCAGTCTCTTCCCTGATCCCTGTATCCCACTTCCATCTTTCTTATTCCTACCTTCTTTCTTTTTCTTTACTCCTCTTTTTTTTCTTCCTCCACCCTGCCTCTTTCCCGTATTATCCTATTCTATACTTTGCTTCTTTTACTTTTTCCTTATTCTTCTATTTTGCCATTTTTGTCTGCTTCCTCTCCTGTCACACTCTGTCCATTCCCCACAACCTGAACCCAGAGAAGTGCAAGAGAATAATATTCAAGATCAATATATTTCTATATTTTCCTACAGCAGCCACAGAGACAGAAGGGGAGCCAGCCAGCCCTACAGAGCCTCCAGTGTGGCACATTATTCTGCAGACCAGTAATTCCAGCTCCCACAGCCATAAGGGAAACGGAATAAAAACCAGCACCCTCTGGCACCAGACATTCAGCATCTCTGGGGACTTAATGCAATATCCTGGCTGGGACTACACAGTGCTCCAGGTTTGCAATGGATGAGCAAAGAAGAGACTGGGCAGGATTCACTGCCCCGACCTTCAGGGGACTTGGGGGTAGGTGTCTTGTCTAGCCCTGCTGTAATTTTGTGCTATAGTCAGTGGGAAGAGATGGGGGGGCACTTCCAAAGAAGGAATTATTCCATAATAAACAGTGGTCTCGGGGTGGCTGTCAAGACAGACTCAAAACCAGCTTGAATGACCTAACCGACAGACAGTAAAAGTTAGGTAGCATGAAACACCTGAGATAGAGGGGAAAATAGAAGTGGAAGTTTGCACGATGGCAGAAAAATGACAGAAACTCAGGAAAGGCAAGAAAGATGGGAAAGCCACCTCATTTACTAGTGGACAGACCAAAAGGTATCTTTGCGAAATCAGCAGTACATCGAGGGCCAGAGCTGCAGACAAGCTGAAGCCCTACGGCTCCCATTGATTTCTCCTGCACTTCGGACTGCTCAGCATTTTTGGAAGCCAGAACCCTAACACCTCTCCTGAGCTGGGGACTCATCTAAGAGACTTGCCTTTCACGGCTAATGCTCTGGACACATCACCCCCGAAATGCTGACTTCATTACATTTTGCACCTAGCTGCTGCTGAGGAAAACACTGGAGTGAAAGAACAGGGAATTAACACCAACGGGTCTTGCAGAAAACCGGTCAATACCTGAGAAATCTGTCTCAGGCTATTTCCCTCACACCCGTTTCCACTGGTATAATTTAATCTGCTGACAGCACGGACTGTCAAGTCCCGGAAGGGAGGGCATGTGCCCGTGCGCCTGGCTGCTGATGCGGCAGCGATGTAGCTCTACAGAGATGTACACAGCAACTTGCCTCCTGCCAAAACCGGGAAGCGCAGTGTCCTTTTGCAGGGGGTGGATCAATGCTGCCTTCAGCAGCTGGCAGGATGTGGCGTCTCCGTGTGTGTATCCACAGCGTGTGAACACACGGGATGGAAATCATCAAACATGGAGCAAAGGTGAGTGCAGTGCTGTGTAGCCAGGGGTACAGTCTCCTCGGGTTCATATTCAAAGCTTCTCTACCAGGCAGGGTGCACAAGAAGCACGTAGGTGATAGGCAGGAGATGGAAATTTCAATGAAATTAAGGAACCTTTTCATTAATTTCCATGAAGAAACTGGCATGTAAAATGCAAAGGGAATCAGTATAGTGTCAGTTTTAGCTTGGGGGTTTTGGGGGTTTTTTGTAATTTTTTTTTACTTCACTTGTGTAAAGCATCTTCAAAATAGCCTGTGGGCTAGTAAATCAATACAGCCCTTTGTCTGGGAGTGCTTTTGGCTTGGTCCCTGTGTCTAGCTCTAAGCTACGCTGCCTTGTCACTGGTCTCTGACAAGTGAGGACATCAGGAGTTTTGAGCTAATTTCTTCAGGACATAATAGGGGATGCTGGAATAGGGCATCCTGACGACAGACCCTCAGCCCTCGAGCACATCTTCTTCCTTGGCCCTGCCCAACCTGAATTTAGTCAGCATTAATTTACATGTTTTATAAGGAATTCTGGAAATGTGATTTCAGCATAATGAGAAAGTTGTTTCCATTTCTAATACTAGCTGGTGCATATAAATATGTGCTATTCCTACACAAATTGATCAGAACCAAGTGACTTTTCTATAATTGTGTATTAATCCCTGCTTGTGACTTTATTATGTTTTCATGTTGTTCTGCCATAAAAGAGATTGCATTGGAGATACTTTGGAAAACAAAGCAATAAAAAGAAACTCTCGGCGAGTCATGGATGTCTCCAACTACTCTGGTTACATGTAATCTATTAAGTTACCATGTAACTAGTATGGAACATTAATATGACATTTCTTTCTTTTAACTCAGTGTTAATAAGTCTGTATAGCAAATGTTAGCCTTGGTTAAGAAGACCCAGGGTTCAAAGGAAATGCAGTGGATGGAAAACATCTGAAAGCAAGGAACGGGGGTGGGACAGTAAACACTGGCCTCACAAGCAGTGGGCTCGTGTAGAAGCACACACACACGAGCCCAGAGACACACAGAATCATGGAAGTATTTAGGTTGGAAATAACCATTATGACCATTGAGTCCAACTGTTAACCCAGTACTGCCAAGTCCACCACTGAACCATGTCCCTAAGCACCATGTCCACATGTCTTTTAAATACCCCCAAGGATAGTGACCCCACCATTTCCATGGACAGCCCCTTCCAGTGCCTGACAAAGCTTTTTGTGAAGAAATTTTTTCTAACAGCCAATCTAAACCTCCCCTGGTGCAACACCAGGCCATTTCCTTTCATCCCGTCACTTGTTACTTGGGAGAAGAGACCAACAACCAGCTCACCACAACCTCCTTTCAGGTAGTTGTAGAGGGCGATACGGTCTCCCTTCAGCCTCCTTTTCTCCAGACTAGACAACCCCAATTCCCACAGCCGCTCCTCATAATACAGTACACCCATTCCAAGTGTAACTTGTATTTCAGATGAAGTGGTGAATACAAACAGTAGCAGTGATTTCTCTCTTAAATGCACCTTTCTGAAAAAAATCTGGCACCAATAATGAGCAAGCATGAGAGGGAAGAGTCAAAAAAGAGACAGTGTTCTGGCTGGATCACCTCTCTGAGTGAAAGGAGCCAAAGCAATGTCTATGTGTAGATAATTTAGCCTTCGTGGCAATTTTTTCCCCATTTTACCTTTTCTCTCCATTTTAGGGCAAGGGGCAATGCACACCCTAGCAGCTATGATGACAGCAAAAGGTGTCACCAGCCAGAGACAGGCGAGCACCCACACAGGCAGCGACTGCCTTCGCCCTGTGTCATCGCCCCCGTGCTCACCAGCCAGCTCCAGTAGACAAGGACAGCTTACTTCTACCACATCAAGAGGCACATTAATTAATTAATAATGCATGATCTGTCCTGATCTGCTGATTAAAACACACCCCCGCCGCAACCTTTAAGAACAACATGAGTCAACTCGGAGCTCGCTGAGTCTTATCCTCCAACTCATCCAAGTCACCTCCGATGGAGAGGTTACAGATATCCACCACTCCAAGCGAGGTGATCTTTTCCAGGTGATTAGCTTGGGAGAGGTGTTTCAGCTGCAGAAGAGGCCATTAACACAACTTTTCTCTCTTCCTCACCTGTGCTGTATACGCATGTCCTACTATAAATACAGGTGACGGAGTAGGATTCTGCCCCCTCAAATTTCCCCTCATTGTACCAGATTATATTTTTCCTGGAGCAAATGGAAAATGAAATTGTTACAGAACAAAGAACACAGAAGGGTTGGTACTTTTTGAAGCCTGACAGAAAGTAAAAATGGGGGAGGGTGGAAGCAGGGGTGGAGTAGGAGCAGATAGGAGAGAAGGAAGCTGAGCCAGTGACCCCAAAGGGAAGGAAACAAGAGTAGAGATGGGAAGAAAAGAATGAAAAGCAGGGGGAAAGCACTGTTAATGGAGACAAAACTGATGGAAAATGTAGCGTCAACAGAGAGAGAACTTGGGAAGCAACACCTGCAGGTGGCATTCAGAGAAAGCACAGTGGAAGGTAGGCATGGATTTACCTGGAGAGGCTGAGAGGACTGAACCCCCTTGGCTCTACTTCCTTCTGTGCCTTCCCTTCCAATTAAAACTACTGGTTGTGGGCCAAGCTGTCACGACTCATGTCACAAATTTACCGCCACGGCTGAACAAGACCTCTCCCTGCCTCTCATTCAGATCATGGGGGAGGAATGTGAGGAGACAGAATGGAAAGAGGTGACACAGAAATTGGAGCAGAGATGGGAAAAAGGCAAAGATGGAAAACAGGATGATAGAGTGCCAAAGCTATTATACTCAGGTATTACAGAGCACTTCACTCTCAGGAAAGTAAGTAATTTGGAGCTGTTCAATAGAATGATTAAGGAAAGATAAGGACTATGACCTAACCTAATTTATTTAATAGGCAAAACTGAAAAAGCTAAATAGATGGCTAAATAAGGAAAATGAAAAAGGTAATGTGCATACGGTATGCTTTGTACACAGCAGGATCCCAGGGGATGCTGGCCAGGTACCTGGAGCCCGCTGTGCAGTGCCGTAAGACACAGAACTCAAAATGCTCTACACACAAGGTGACCAGGTAGAAAGCACGTGGGGAGTGCAGAAGGCAAGCAGTGGGTGGTGGAGGATAACAGAGATTCCCCAGATGGACACAAGCAGGTGCGCATCTATCTGCATGGGTCTTTTCTGCCATGTACTCTTAAACAAATATTTAGGAACAAATAGGGATGAAAATGAGCATAATAAAACCCAGAGTGGTTTCCATGGAAGCTGTTCTGGCTCTGAAGCCTGCCTCTGACCCAGGTAGAAGCTCCCGTGCTTCCATGCAGATATTTAAACCAGAGTGAAGGTTGTATGTAAGGAAGTGATCATGAAGCATGTATTACCTCGGGAAAGGACATGCAGTGATCACTGGCCCTTAGAGAGGAACCTCCCAGATCAGCTCTGACTGGCACCGTGTCCCTCTCCTCCTCCTTTCGTACACAGGCTCATGAATGATGTTAAGGCTATTAATCAGCATCAAGTCCCCAGAGCACCTCCTGCTCTGGAATGCCACTGATGAACAGATGGGATTTTTGGCAAGGAGTGACCTGGCATGAAAATGAACAGAGGAGGAGAGTACTGGAGGGGAGGGGGACCTGCCTGAAGCTCTCCATTTAAAGAATGGAGGAAAAGAGATTTTGTTCTCTGCTGATATCATGTTCCAATCTACAGTCATACAAGAATTATCAGAAGCCACTTGTGCGCATCAGCACGAGCCAACTTCCTTCCTTAAGAGCCTGGTGGATCTACATTTACGTAGACATACTGAACTTAACTCGGGTAATGCTAGCACCTACCTACAGCAGTTCAATGCGGGTTAACTAAAAAAATGTTTACTCAGCCTCCTGGGTAGGCTTTGCACTCACACTAATGTCCAGGCAGATGCCATGCTAGGAAGATCCGATCTGGCTGGTTTAAGCTAGCATGGCCCCATCTGTGTAAAGTACAGCAGTGGCAGCCTAGAGAAAATGCCTGTCCCAAAATCTTTGAAGCCTATTGCTCACTGCTTTTCCACACATCGGAACATAACAGGCAGGCTTCCCCCTGACACTCCCAAAGTTCACATACAGAAGGTGTGGGCTCACAAATCCTTCAGTCATCAAACAAGCAAAACACCTCAAGAAGGTTTTTCCGCACCAGGAATTACAGAAATTAGTGTCACTGTGAGTGCAAAGAAGATTTGGTTCTGACAGGTCAATGGACACTCAGATTTAACTCTGTAAAGCTCGCTGAGGGATGTGGAAGCTGGGGAGACACGTCCCAGGTTACAATCTGCACCTTTAGAGTGCACCTACAATCCTGAAAATAACTGTTACACATCTTGGATTCAAATGTGAATATAATACTTGAAAGAGCAACAAAGACTATCTTAGTCATATTTCTTCTTTTTTGAGAAATCTTACATCGTGTTACAGTTACTAAATTAAAAACACGACGGCAGAACACAGAGTTAGTCTGGCAACAAAGCAGTCTGTGTGCGGGCAGCCTAGGAGATGAGCACCTGCTCGGGGATCATTAGTGAATGGAGATGGAAATACTTCCCTGCCCCACGCTCTCACTTCACACGCACTCTGAAGAGACATGTGGCGCATCATTTGGTGCCGCACATGGCACAGTAACGCTTCTTTCTATAGCTCATGCCATACAAGACTCACAAAATGGGTTACAAATGCTAACAAACGAAGCCCTGTCTCTACAACATCAGTGTTATCATCTCTCTTGATTTTATCATAAGTCTCACCACTTTACTTGTTTTACTCTGTTTTATGCGGAGCCCTAAATCTCAGAAGTCAACCGATGCGCAAGATCTGTAGCTACATAATTGGGCAGGAGATGGTGAAAATCAAGTCTTATGATGCCAAAATCTAAAGGTAATTGAAAAACAGTTTCCATTTAAGAAAAAAAAAAATATTCTTGCTCTTAAGTCCATTCTCTTATTTCATGGCTGGCTTCTCGTTTCTAATTCTTGGGCTGGTAAATTGGAACATTTCTCCATTAATGGGCAAGCACTCTTATCCCTAGCTGGCAGATCAGAAAATTACCAAGCAGCACTAAACCTGGCTACAGTGTGAGTTTTCAACACAGCTAAATTCCTGGTACACACTGCAGGATTGAACTGTGCCTACAAAAAGGGCAAATGGTGCATTTTAGAACAAAGCATAGGCACAGTCTGAAGTAAAATCCAACTGTCTTACTCTCAGGCCAGTATCTCAAACAGCAAAGATGCTCTTGTCTAAACAAGGAATTCAGCAAAAATCCTCCTATTTTTAAACAAAAATCTGCAAGCCCACCTGTGGAGCTATTTGCGGAAAGAAAAACCTATTAAAAAACATTGGAGCTTCCAATATCTAATTAGGGAGCTGAAGAAGAAAAGGACTACATTTTTAAAGCACTTTGAAGATACTGCCTCCTATTTAGATGGCAATAAACTAGGAACAGGTTCCTACCCTGTCTAAGAACAACCGCAACAGTTGGAGACCTTCAGGCTGCGACACAATTCAAAAGCAGGAGCAGACAACAGCAGGATGAGGGAGCTGCCCAGGAGCTAAGGAGTTAAGCAGATTTCATTCCCATTCATTGCACATCCTTAAAAAGTCATTATAGATACATCTCGGGCATGGCTGGGACCCGGAGGCCTTTTGTTTAGCTTGCAGCGTACGACACGAGATGGAGCCCACACCGTGTTGTTTAGCGCCCGCTGAACAGGATGATAGGAGCCGTTTCACACAGCGAGAAGGTTGCACATCATTCCCACTGAGTAGATGGCGACTGACTTTTCACGGATGATACCTTGCTGTACAAACAAAGCAAGCATCATACCCTCTGTCCCTGCCTCGTCCTCCTGCCCACCACCATCCCAATTCCCCTGCATGGGACTGAAAGCTGGAAATCCGAAGGAACAGAGCAATTGGTTTATGTCATCTGAACATGGAGGAAAAGAAAAAGCAGAACAAAAATTAAGCAAATGCAAAGAACAAACAAGCTCTCCCTAAAAAAAAGCCCAAAAAATAAAGAAGCCTTTGCAGGCAATTTAATTTCAACACCTATCTTAAGGGAATGAGAGGACTGGATGGCGTTAAGGTCCATAAAGCAGATTATAAACAGTTACACAAGAGCAACACCATATATTGTAACATGCAATTTTATAGAGGCCTTCAAATGAAAATAAAACACTGGGGCTCTTACGTGCCTCCAGAAAGTCAGAAAAGAAGAGATTGTATTAGGAATTTAAACTGCAGGGGAGAAAGAAGGCACAAGAGAGAAAGACCTAGTAAACATTTCATCTTAAAATATAATTTTGTTTCAAAAATAATTTGTTGAGTAACTGCAATATATTTTCCAGTTAAACAAATGAGTAAGGCTTCTGTGAGTTCTCTTCAAAGCGTAGCTGTCAAGTAAGGGAAGACACCCCCTTGAGTAATATGTAATCAGGGCAGGAGATAGGGAGGGATTTTAAAACCAAATACCCTACACAAATTAGTTAGTAGCCATCTCTCAGATGTCTTCTTTCCTCTTTTTAATCCTGGGAAAGAGAAGGGGTGAAAGAGATAAAGAAAATAGGAGCAAAATTAGGGAGAACAATGTTGTGCCCCTTCCTTGCATCTGACAGGATGAGAGGGAAAGTTTTTCTTGGAAGGTGAAGGTCAGGGGAGACAGCTACAACAAAAGGGTGCGAATCCAGGAAACTAGAGCTCCTCAGACTTCCAATGATGGACGAGCTTGACCTCACGTACCCTGCATTGATCTGCTGGCTTTTCCTCATTAAAAATGCCCAGATTGAAATCAGGCAGCTCCCCCAGGGGATTCTGCCTCTAAGCCACTTCTGTTTGCTCCCAGTCGACAGACAAGGTAAGCAAACCTGTCAGAGCAACAACACAGGCTGGCTGCGGCCAGGCGTGCTGCACGCGGCGCTTGCGCGTGCTGCTGCAGTGCCTTTTGCACTGGAAGGGTCACAGACCTCACCTCCTCCCCAGCCAGAGCTGAACCATGACAGCAAACATGGAGTTTACACCACATAAGAAGGACCTTTACAGGCTGTAAAAACCTCTGTGCAAGCACAAAGTACCACCACAAACAACCTGTATTTTCCTGGGTTGTCACCATTATCTCCAACACCACACACACTGGCTGCACAAAACCATGCAAAGTCACAGAGGATGGAGCATGGGCCCTTCTGGAGTACTGTGTCCAGCTCTGGGGCCCCCAACATAAGAAGGACATAGACCAGTTGAAACAAGTCCAGAGGAGACCATGAAGATGCTCCAAGGGCTGGAGTACCTCTGCTATGGGGACAGGCTGAGTGAGTTGGGTTTGTTCAGCCTGGAGAAGAGAAGGCTCTGGGGAGACCTTATAGCAACTTCCAGTGCCTGAAGGGGCTACAAGGGAGCTG